>NW_009609964.1:0-25505 GCF_000690535.1 Cariama cristata
ACGGTAGCGCTTTGGGGATTAGCGGTGTGCAGGCGCGTCGGGGCAAATGCCTCTCTTGTTGTCAAAGGGTTTCAACGGTGCTCCATTGTCTAGGATTCCTAAGGATTTTATTTCCGTATCTTCCAAATGCAACAGCTAATTCTGCATTTTGTTCTAAGACAAAACTCCATGCTGATAAGGAATATGCAGAGTTTTGTATGTTTTTCCCCCCTTTTTTTTAAAAAAAAAACCCAAACTGTAAAGAGGACTTGAATGGCCAGTAATCCTGTTAAAGAAGGGTTATCACAATGATGGCAGATAAACAGAGGCTGGGCTTTGCCCATGCTTTTTATGTGTAAGTTGGACAAATTATATCTGCTTTATTTCACTTGACCTACTAGAGGTCCCTCCAGTTAAATCACCTGTAGTTGGCCCACAGTTGACCCTTTGTTGACTTATTTAATCATCTGCCCACTTCAGAACAAGTTATGAACATTCAGACTTAAATCAGTCCTTGAAAAGGTCCTGTCATTAGGCAGTAAGGCTCATACCTGATAATCTGCCCATCACATGATATGAACACAGATGACAATCACTTACCTCTTTTATGTCATGATATAAGGCTGAAATTGCCTAAAATGAGGAAGAAAGCCATTATTTAATCAATGGAATTGCGTCAATTGAGTAAAATTTGTCTCTAGTGTAAACAAATGGAATGTCTTTGCGCTCTGTGAAAACAGGACTAAATTACTTGCAGATCTTGAGGACAGAAAAACATAGTAAGTGGACTTGTAGGCTGACACATTCAGAGTTTTGGAGCATGCATTTAAAATAATTATCCAGATTACACTGGATTACTTAATATATTTTTTGCATCATGTGTATGCACTTTTATTTTTGAAACAATAAAAGCGATATTAGTCTTTTTCAGTCATGTTTGATTATTTGAGAAATTCCTTAGAAAAATGCAGAATTATTACCAATAAGTGTACTAGTTAAATAAGAAAATGTCAAAACCCAGTTTTAACTTTTGAAGGTGAGTTGAAGAGCAGTCATCATTTGGTACATGTACATATAATATAATGCATTCACCCAATTACCCAGTTTTTAGTGCTATGAACACTCAATATTTAGTGGCTACCTCCTGAAGAAGAATCTAAACGTGGAAAAAAGCAGAAACTATGTGGGCTATTGGGATATCAGCCTGCAGGTATTTTACATATCCTTAAGTTTTCCACAGATCCAATGGAAGAAAATGTGAGTGTGTTGAAGGTGTATGCTTCTAATCTACAAACACCATAATTTCTTACTTGCTAAAGTAAATTTTGTTTGCACTTTGTAACTAGCCTAAAGTGACCAGCTGGAGTGAGATCATGTGCTTGACCTGATGCCTCTAGAATGCAAGATGTGCCTACGTAAGTTTTCCTTACTGATTCAAAAATAGGGATTGCTCCACAGAGAAGTTTGTAGGAAGAAGCTAGTCTGGGAACCAGGCATTTATTTATTTTTTTTTTTTTAACGCTCTTGTGGCCTTTTGGAGATAATATTGGATGACTGAAAGAAACACTGGGAGAAAGGCAACAAACCGTGGGTTTAATGTGTAGATCTTAATTCAAGAGGCTTCCAGAACAGCCCCTTTACTCAATGAATGCCTGAAGAACTGAGTGGAAAGACATTTAATAATCTCAGCACTTCATAGAACTGGTCCTTAACTGTGAAACATGATAGCTGACATGCCAAAGGTAGAGAGGTGGGCAAAATTTCAGCACCAAAGATCACAAAAAAGGTATAGTAAATATGCAATGCATTAGTCCTCCCCTTCCTCT
Organism: Cariama cristata; assembly: GCF_000690535.1. Lineage (NCBI taxonomy): Eukaryota > Metazoa > Chordata > Aves > Cariamiformes > Cariamidae > Cariama > Cariama cristata. The sequence goes on from NW_009609964.1 coordinate 1,806, forward strand.
TTGTTGAGTAGTCTAGAGTTGTGGTTTTGCAGGGATTTTGAAGAGGTAGGGTCCACAGCAGGGAAGGAGCTAACAATGGAAAGAGTCTGCACCTCACTGGTACAGCATCCTCTTCTGCCACAGTCTTTGCCGGGTTCTGACTTGAGGAAACCCACTCCCCTGCTTTTGTGCTAGCTGTGTGCAGAAGCTCCCATCAGCTCAAGGGTGCAAGGCCTGACTGTGGTCCATGCAAAGGCAGGACTGACTGCCTACTGTCTTCATCATTTGTCAAGTTACACCACATGGAAGAGAGCGTTTGAAAGGTGCCGGGCTGCATCTTTTCCCTAACTGTGGTTAGGGAACAGCAGTTGTGGTGGTGTTTTCTTCTCAGATTTGTTTTCAAGAAGACAAAAGGAGAGAGAAATGGCATCTTGGTGTAGCTGGAGATTTGGAGTTAGAGCTTTTGGTTCTGTCCTTGACCCTGCCGATACAAGAGCTGCAAATGATGAACCAAAGTTACAGAAGAAAAGGGGGGTCCTTACTGCCCAAAAGCATTGGATCTGGATTTCTGACAATGCATGGAGAGTGAGCTCATCACCATGTCATGCCTAGAGATCTCCTCTTCATGTGTGATAATTGTCTTGCCTTCTCCCTGCACCACGGAGGTTAACCCTCCACACAGGGATATGAACTTGAAACTCCTTCGGTTTATTTGAACACATGACATCTACAGCTCTCTCCCACGTGTCTTCACTACCAGCCCTAAAGTTGCAATCTGGTTAAACACAAGTCAGTGAGTTTGTTGCAACTGACGTTCCTGTATAGCCATTTATCTACAGGAGCCAGAGTTTCTGTTTTTCCCCACTGGCTACTTTAACTGGACCAGATCTTAGACTAGACAGGTAGCCTCTTGCAGTGGGTATGTTTCCCATTTTATAGTGGTGGTATAAGCTAAGGGGTCTTTTCTGCAGGCAAATTTTATGGGGAGGAGAAATGATTTGTCCAGCTGAAAACAGAGAAGAAGGGTGTGAGTGGGGAGGCTTTGGGTAGGAAGGCCTGTAAATCCTGGGAGACAGTTCATATTATTCTGGATTTTGAGAAAGCAGCAGGAAGGTGACTGCCAGCTCTGGTTTCATTAGGGTGATGCGCCCTGAAACACCCTTGGCAATTGGCTTCGTTTACAGGTCAGTGTAATGACAAAGTTCACTTCCTTTCATTGGAGGGGTTGCTTTGGATATCTGAATATATTTATTCAGAAATGCCTGACATAGTAGCTGATAAAGAAAACACTATGCTAGAATTTAATAAAATAAATACATCTAATAGCCAATAATCAGAGTGACATCTCTCTATTTGTCTGAGAATCTGATTCCTACCACTTCTAATTTCATGCTCTAGGGTCTTGTTTCTCTTCTTTTGTCATTTAAAATAATGTGTTAACTTTTAACTGAATTTTAAAAAATGCTCTTTATTGTTATGCTCTGCATAGTAAAGCATACTTAAGCAGTAAGGTAGAGAAATCTGCACCTTGAGAGAGTATCATGTTGTACTGAGACTTCTGAGAGATTAGCTTTTGAAGAACCTCTTTGTTTTTATTCTGAATATGATCCAGTCCTGGGGATTTAATTTTCTTCTCCAGATCATTATGTTTGCATGTTTTCTTATCAAAGGAGGAATAAGTTTAGGGCATGAGCCTATAAATCTGTTTTCACATAATTTATTAAGAGTCACATGGTATTGGTGCCATTGAAGGGAAAGATGTTGTTTATCTTTTAATTTTACAGTGACATCTAGTCCTTTCAACATGGTTTTCATCTTTAGAGGTCAGTGCATTATTCTGGTTTCCCACACTATGATTGTCCAGGGATTGGCAGGTCTGTGAATAAAACTCATGTAAATTTTGTTCTCTTTCTGCTTAGTCACTCTCCCTTCTGCCTCTCCTTACAGTGCCCATCATCCAGTGAAGTCAAGTTGCCTTTAGTAATGCAAGATTGGCTCTTTTGCTGGACAACCTTGGTTGGACAGAGGAGCAGAAGTTTAGTGGGATCTTGTAAGTCATTTGGGTTTTCTCTCAAGTCAGCCAATTTTCTGTGTTCAGAGGTCAGATAATCAACCTTTTGTTCAAAAGACTGTTCTCGTCCATTTTCCACAAAGAAATCTGAAGACTTTATTGTTTCCGTGTTGTCATCCCATAACAGTTGCTGAGGTTTGCGAATGACTATTTCTATAATTTATGAAAATGCTATGGAATACTTTGTGTGATTTGCAGAAAAAAGGTTCCCTCCTCCCTTCCATTAACACTTGGAATATCCTAGGGAGTGATTTCAGCTGCGTTCAGAACCACAACCTGTAAGAAATAATAGCATACTGGTGTGTCACGGCAAGCCAGGCACAGCATGACCATGGGGAATTGCCCCACATGTGCCACGTATGGAGCAGATGCTGGCGGTTAGAGCCAATGCTATCTTTGTGTGGACAGACAAACAGCCTGATTCTGCTTGCACAAGCTGAAGCCACGTTTGGCTCTGAAGAGGGGAGGAACAAGACCAAAGTCAGTTTTGTAAGTGGATTTGAAAGCTGTGTCTGGTTAATTTAGATGCCCTTCTTATTAGGAGTTTGAGCATTAAGGGGCAAAAAGTAGAGTGATCCCTTAAGATATTCAGCCTCCATGTCTGTCTCCTGTTGATCTTAATGGAGAATGGGCTCACAAGACAAAAACAGTAAATGTGGCCTCCGAGGATGATAGTTGTGACTTTCCAAGCCTTTGGATCCTACTGGGAAACTTTCAGACAAAAAGGCAAAAAGCTTCCTATTGCCAAAGGTTCAAATACTGTATTTAAAAGGGGCTTCCTCCAGGTTTCTAAAGGCAGCTGATCAAAGCGTGCCTTTGTGCAGAGAGCACAATACGCTTCACATGCACCCAAATTAAGTTGCTTTCCTGTAGCAGCAGCAGCATGGCTGAGTGCTAACCTGTGCTTCCCAGTAAGCCTACTGGCCACGTCACTCCTGTTCTCTGAATGAGCAGCTGTCAGCGGGCAACTGCTCTCTAGACAGGTTGTTTTTAGGTAAGCTTAGTATAAAGAATGCAATTGCATTATAACTGTGGGGAAGAAAGTGCCAAGGTTTTTTGGGTGCTTGTAACACCAAGTTGTAAATTTAGTTGTAGCACGCTCCAGAGACTGAGAAATTGTGGCCTCTCAGTCCAGGAGCTTGGACTCCTGTTTGATGTTGTCTGCTCAGCTCTTACATAAGCATGCAAACATATTGCCTGGAGCAGATGAGCTGTGCTCCAAAGACAGCTTTTGGGCTGGGTCTGAAACCCAAATTTTCATAGATCTGAAGGAGTCACAGTTCCTGCTAGAATCAACAGGAGATGCGGGTGGCAATATTGCTGAATAGCAAGACTTGATTCAAGTTGGATAGTCTTGGTTTCAAGTTGGCAGTTGAAAATGCTGCTTCTAGTGTCTATGCATGTGTCTTGAAGAGGTGGGATGCTGTCAGGTTTGGCTGACTGACTGATACTTGCTAGTGTTTTTGAGAACCCTTAGAGGTTTAAACAACTGTACATTACTATTGCTATCAACAACCATAAGGTATTTATTTTATTATAACTTGGGCAGTGTTTTATTCAGAGCAGTTCAACCCATCTTCTAACATCTATGAGTTATGGTTTGGTTCCTTGCCAGTCATTTCTCCAAAAACTTGGTGCTCTAGATTTTGCTTTGCTCAGTGAGACAATCTGAGTTCTTCTGGCCTTGGGAGCACTGGATGTAAACATGTGACATTACATGCCATAAACCACATTGTGTTTACAGTGCAAGGGTCTGGTTCACCTCTGTGTTTCAGTTCATGCCACCGTAACCCCATTTATTTCAACACAACTGATCTGGGATAATACAGGTGATAGAGAGGTTTGCAAAAATGCCTGTAGGCCACTACAAACAGTTAAAAATAATAAAAATTATTGAACAAATTTTTTTTGTTTTTATTGAACAAAATGTTTGTTTCTTTCACTTTTTTTTTCATACTTCCACTCTCTGATTAGTCCTGTTGTTTCTGTATGAATAAACCTGGCTGCTTGTCCATCTACAAACACTTTTGTGAAGTGCCTTGTCCAGCAAACAGATGGTGTTTATTTTCTTCTAATCTCTTAATTTCTGCTGATCTCTTTTCCTGATGAACCTCTTCATTGTCTGTATTGTTATAGACACAATTGAAGATTCTTCAGCTTATTTCCTGGTTTCTTTTCAAAATGGAATAGGGATGATGATTTATTACTTGTATGCTGTTAGGCCTAAAAGCCCTTTCCTGGGCTCTTACTTAGTTGTTCCAGGAGCTATATAAAACCAGAACAGAGCCAATGTGTGTGCATATTGCATACTTTTTAACTGGTTATTCTAGAAAGGCAGGAATTCTCCTTAACTGCGAGACGAATTCTCTTCTGTTCAACTCCATTAGATGTATATCAGGACTGAAAAATCTGACCATTATCATTTAATAGCAGATGCTCTTCATGCTATCCTTGATAACTTCAGTGATGAGAACAAATTAAATGAGAGCTTGCCTGTTGCAAGAAGTTGCATTTCAGAGGATAACTTGATAATTAATTTTTCCTGAAAAGGATGCTACGTCCTAGTTATTTCCCTTGTAGGAAATTCTGGTTCATCAAAGTCTGGTCTGCTGCTTAGGCAGGTTCAGGTTTTGCAGAAGAATGAAAGACTGGACATCAGAATGCCACAAGAAGATTTTGCAGGGGCTTAATATAGTGTGAAGCAAATATTATTTATATTTATTTTTCACATCTAGCTTTCTAAGGCATAATTAATTTTTAGTCTAACCAGTTTCTATCATTCTTGCTTGTATAGAACTTTCTAGTTATTTGGAAGCTTTTTCTGCTGATAATCTTCATGCTGAAACAAATACTAGAAGACAGCAGAGCTCCTAGAGAGCCGTCTTGCTTATATAGCTGTTCCTTCCCTGGGTATCTGCCACTGCCTCCAGGGAGTAGGATGCAATGAAACCGTAGACGCTCCTTTGAGGGATTCTCACTGAGCTGTTGACAAGTTCTTCATGGGCTGTGGACAATATACCACCATGCACTTGTGCCACACCACAGGGCCTCCCATTGACGCTTATCCTTTTCATGTGGCCTCTGACCTCCACTGCTTGCCACTTAGTGAAGTGGCAGTTCAGAAAAGAAAGCAAAAGTCAGGCCGAAGTAGCTTTCATCTACCTTGCATAGCCTAACTTGTACTTCTTGCTATCTTTCAAATTACTAATAATTAATACAGATCCTATATATTTTTCCCATTTTGAAATAAAACCTTTTCTTGAGTATAAATGGACAAAATAGCATTGTTTCCCTGCTACCCAGATGTGTGAATCTTTCACCCTGACATCATTGTGCTCCCTTTATTTATTTATTTATTTTCATCTGAGGTAATCCAGAACTAACCCCAGAGAGTTAAAAAATGTACAAATGCAAATTTACAGGTTTGGTCCCTCTGCAGTTTCTGACTTTCACACATGTTGATGATCTGTATTTGGGCTTACTGAACTGAAAGCAAAATGTCGTGTTTAAATACAGTTTAGACAATCCATGCAGCAATGATTTTGAACGTGAGCATCTCCTTCATTTGGGTAATTAAAATACTCCATTACAATTACATTCAGTATGTAAATGCCAGTCTTTGAAGTCTGGAATGAACGGAAATAATTGTATTACTCTGGATCTGTGACTGTAGAGCTATGGCACCCTGACTCTTCACACAGTGATGCCAAAGAATAACTTCAGTGGCCTCCAAGTCTGTTAATTGAATTACTGGATTACAGGAATGCTGAAAACCCTCTGTGTCTAACCAGCATTCTGTGGTGTCAAGGTCTTGTACAAAATCAGAATGAAAAATTACCTCTCATGACACATGGGTTGGAAAATAACTCAACAAGCCTCCTCCATTCCTCTGCTTGATCCCCAGTAGTGGTTGAACGCTACCCCTCCTCCCACTGATTTTGGAAGTGACCATCAAATAAAAGGGTAGAGCTAAAGGGAGGGAAGATGGTGATTTAATCAGAGATCTAAGGGGTCTTTTTTTTTTTTTTTTTCCCCAGCATGCAGTGTTGTTGTAAGTTAGCACCTATTGATGTGCGATGATTACAGGCAGCCAAGAAACTAGCCTGTACATCCATTCTTCTAGACTTCTGATGACAGAGGCTGGACCCTTTGATTTTAAGAATGAGCAGTTTGCCCATTTTGTTTACAGTTAAACTGATCTGGAAAAAAGATTCAGTGAAAATGAAATTAGATGAAACGTGTAGGAAGGATAGCTGGAAAAGCAAAGCAGTTGACAGTGGTCATTTACAAAACAGTCAAAGCTTTGAAAATATGCTTGAGAGATTTAGGAGCATAGATTTTATTGAAAGTCAGCAGGATTTGTATTCTAAACCCCATACAGAGTTTGGAGTATTTTCTCAAGTATTTGTACTTAAGTTTAGCAAAAAGAAAATTTATTAAAAATGTTTAGTTTTGAAGTTTAAGATGCAGAACTTTGGGAAATGACTAATTTAGCTTTAAAGATGTTTATTTATGAAATCTTCAGTTTTGATCAGAGGTTTCACAGTTTTACCTAGTGCTACTGACATCACAGCATTACTTGAGAAACTGTGCTTCTTTCATTCATTCAAGAAAGAAAATAAGATTCTGACTCTTAACTGGCTGTAAGACCTCATGATTTAAAAAGCTGTCTTGTATATGAGGGTGGAGAGATGTCTGAGCTGTGATTTTATTATTCTTTTTAATACTTGCTTTTGGCAGGAGCATTACAAAAAGTGGCAATCAAAACAAAAGTTTCTTAGTGATGATTAAACATCAAGGCACTAGCAGTGAAAGGAAGCTGCTGGATATCCTAACAATTTAAGCTGATGCTGTAATCAAGTTACCTTCATTTGCTCCTTTGTTTCATTAGGGTAGAAATAGTGGACCATGCTGAGCTTATAATCCTTTGCATGCCTCTCAATGAACTAAGAAGGCGGTCCATGCCTGAAACAGATAGACAATCATCAAACCACTAAGGCGGCCAGTTGTAGCTCCATTCACACTGGTGCTGAGCGGATGCCAAACATTTGCGGGATTGGGGCCAGTATTTATAACTCCACTATACTGCATAGCTCTTTTTCAGTTCTTGATTCTTAACAGGTGCTCTCCCCCTGCCCAGTCCTCTGCAGACTGTGAAAGCAATTGAAGGTATTATGGTTAGACACTAAATACATCACAAAGATTAACTTGATGAATGATCAATTCTGGCCTCATGCTTGAAATTTAAGTCAATTGTCTGGATGAAATGTGTAAATCCCTGTATAGCAGACATTTATCTCTTTCCAGACTTTTCAGTGCTCTGCACAAGATGAAAGCAAGCAAGTAGATAATCTTTTCTGGAGGTGATGCTGTATTTTTTTCTTCGACTAGGAATAATTTCCTGGGACGTGGTGTCCAGCTGTGTACATGCAATGTATGTCAACAATAGGGACACAGGTACTTTGGCAAGTGCTTCCACTGGTGAAGCTCTGAATTGCCTAGGATCTGATAGACACCCTGGGTAGAAAATGAGATCCTCCCTTCTAAGCATCCCTGCCAATGGCCTACAGGTCACATCTCTGTGCTTGGGGCTTGTCCCTGACAAGAGTGATGGGAGTATTTATTCTCCCTAATAGCCTCCAGGAGTTGTGCTGCATACACTTTAGTGGGAATATTCTCTTTTTCTCTTACACTCTCTCCTGACCCTAGCTTCTCCCCTTCTTTTACCTTTTCTGCATGGGTTGTACATTTTGAAAGTTTACTGCTTGCTTATTTTCCCGTTGTTCCCTAAGTGGCACGGCTGAAGTATTACAGGCCGGTTATCAAAGCACCTTTAAAAAGGGAATTGTCAGAAACTGTTATGTGTATGAAGTATATGTCTTTGCATAACAATTTTCGTGGGTTATCAGGGCAAAATATGACTTGCTTTGACAGTGGTCCCATCATAAGCTCTTACCTTCAGGAATTCAACCTCCTACTTTTACAACCTATTCATAGTCCCTTTGGAAATTTTAAACACAGCATGTTAGTATGTTGGTTAACAGCAAATAAACCTGTGTGCTGACCTGCCCATGTGCTAATAATAAGTCATGAGTCTGCTTTTTAAGAAACTCTGTCACAAATGGTGGTTGAAAAAATAAATGAACGACTGAATTCCTACAGATAAGACCATCCAGATGGGACTGCTGGGAGGTAGGTTAATGAGTTGGCCCTGAGGCCTTGACAGTCTTCCTTCAAAAAAAGGGGCACGTGTTGTTCAGACGAGCCCATGGCCTCTGTTTTCCAAAGGTGAAATTTACCGTGGAATGAAGGGCCAGCAAAAGGTCTCTGCCTCAGGCTTGCATGGGGCTTGACTGATAGATAAGGTTTGTGGTAGCGAACCTCAGTTTTAGGGAGCCCTTTTGGTTAGTTCCTGAAGAGCAATGAAGCCTAGGCATGAACATTTTATACAGGCTTTTGATACATTCCTAGTCCTTAAGGATTTGCAGACAGGCATGCGTTTATGAGTTAGATAGAGGATGTGTGATTATCTTGCTTATACCTTTTAATGAGTGTGCATAAAGACTGTGTGTAGGAAATACGTGATCACTTTTTTGCAAGAATTGGGTGGCTTTAATTTCTAGCTTTGTTTTTTTGTTTTATTACTATAGTAATTAGTTCCACTTTTCCATAATACTAATCAGTTCAGCATTTTCTGAAAGGACTTTTTGTACCGCAGAAATTACTTCCATTTGCATGGAATGTTGGATTTTCTTAAAGTAGGAAATGATGGTTTTGGCCGGTAGACACACCAGATATTAAGTACCTTTTTGGAGGGTGGGAGCTGGCTAAAGAGTAACACAAATAGGAACAGCAATATGCAGCTATTATCTCTATTGCAATAGCATTTCAGTTTCTGGGTGTACGTGGTGACTCTGCTGCTTTATTCCTTGGACAAAACCGTAACATGGATAACAACAACTAAACTCCTTGGTCTTGGGAGTTACTTCCTCTTTTGGCTGATGGACAATTTACAGAGTTAGTTCCATGATTTCTAATGTCTCAAGAGTGCATTAGTTTCACAGCAGGAGATTTGTAAAAGGGAAAGGAATGGTGTACAGGGAATTAAAAGGTCTGTAAAACTAGAGGCTCACTCTCCTGTGAGGAGTGATCTTGTCTAAATCAATAAATGTCCATGGTCTGTGTTTTTCAGCTGTGATTATTAGAACTGTGTGTTCAGTCAGTGTATTCTGAGCAGAGCCAATATTGGCTTAATAACACCAAAAAAAGTATTTACAGCTATTTGTCCAAATTCTGAATAACTGTTCCTTTTGTTCTCTGTCCTTTGCTATTCCTAAACCGTAACGCAAACAGGTTTTGGCTCTGAGTCCGGTAAAGTATTTCTAAGCATGCTTAACTCCAGGCACATGACTACTCCAGTTAACATTTGTAAGACTTTCTACAGGCTTAAAGGTAAGCACGTGCTTAAATGGTTTGCTAACATTGAGTCTCATTTTTCCTGAGTGTTTAGGAGAACATTATTTTTAATGACACTGCTAAGCACAAAAAAGATGTTCTTGAATAAAGGTCATTGTTATCTATCATTCATTTCCCATTATTATATATTCATCATTACCTATGCTTCTGCTGAACTGTTTATCTTGGATCAAAAACTGTAGTAAAGGGGCATCAATGAAAAGTTGCACTTTGATATAACAAGTAGGCAAAGCCAATGACTGAGCAAAAATCTTAAAGTCCAAGATTTCTTTTGCAGAAATGCTATGTAAACATATGGAAAAACAAAATACAGCTAAAGAATAAGAAAGCAGGAACGAAGTGCCTATGTGTATGTTTTTACTCCAAAAGAACAATTTCTTTTTTTACTTCAGCGTAGCTGGTGCCTGCTAAGTCTTACCCTGCAAGGTCCTACAGGCATTACAGATTTCTACCACACGGTAGCTAAGTAGGCTTAACTCTCTTGCACTCAGCAGTGACTCACTTTGCCTACTCTGATCTCTTAGAAAAACTGTAGCGCTTAGCCTCTGCTAAGTCGGATAGCTAACATTTGATACTGTAAAGTTGTGCAACTACCACAGCAAAACCAGAGTAATATTGGCAGTGCAGGGAAACCCTATTTTCATTTACAATAATTATTAAATCAGTTCTAATTCCAGGGTGGCAGCTAGGGAAATGAAATTCACAGGTATTAGGCAAAGATACAGTCACAGCCGAATTCTTAAAACTAAGAACATGAAACAGAAAACGAACTAGCTGATTATGAGGAGGACATGTTGTTTATGAGCTGTTCGATTACATTTTCTGCTGATCCATCTGCCTGTGGAAATCCTTTGCCATCCCTTGAAGACTAAAATATCATTCTGAAGATAGAGGCAGGATTCAAGCAGTACCATTCTCCCCAGATATCTTCTGATGAGGTGTCAGCTTCCTTTTGGCAGAGTCTGGAGGATAGATAAGGGACTGTGGTTACAGGCACAAAGGGCTTTTATGACAAGGTGAGAAAGAGAAAGTTTCAGATTAGCAGGAATTTGTATCTTTATTGTGCTTTTAACTTCAGTTTCAAATCTTAAAACAGATTTTTGCTGGTACATGAACTCGATGAACTAATGTCCTGCTGCATTTTAATTTCATCACTCTGACTCTCTGACTTCAAAGCCTGCTCCAGGTCTAGAGAAAAGTTCACAATCCGCTTGATTTGGCTACAGAAATGTGGCTGTATGCAGTCACAAAACAGGAAGAGCTCTTGAAATAGATCAGCCAAGAATAAAAAAGGCTACTTTATGTTTTGAAAGATCCATTGTATTTGTACCTGAATAATGAATAATCTTAACTAGCTCTTCATTGTTTAAGTAAGGACTACTGATTTTTAAGGAAACACATAGAAGAAACCTCAGAGGTAGGTGTTTAAACTAACTGAAAATAAAACTAAGTGAATCAGTAAAACAAATATAAAACCCTACAGGATGTATGTCTTTCCTCTCCCTAACTCTCTCTCCCATAGTTGTCTTATTCTCTTGTTTTGTTAATCCAAAAAAGTTTTTGGATTTGCAAATCTGTTCCGCAAATTCAAGTTTTGGAGCTTTAAAATTGCGATGTGTCAAAGTTCACTCTAAGCCTGAGGGATATATCACATTCCATAAAATTTTTAAGACTGTCCATCAGATCAGATGGAAATCTAATAAGTGCAGTAGTATCTCATCACTTAGGAATCACACTCAGCATTTTGTGTGGCCATCCTTTGAGATAAAAGTCTCTGGTGTGTGAATTCAATTATTTCACATACATAAAACTTTCCAAAACACTACCATGTTCCCATGCTTTAAGTGTACCCATATCTGTTACGTTACTTCAGGGAGTGTCAACTGTTACTTTGACTTTGTGGGAAATGTGATCAAAAAGAAGTAAGATTTGGTTCACTGGAAAAGGACAGTTAGAGAGAGTGGAGCTGGTGAAAATTCAGGAGGGTAGATTTTAAATTCCCTTTTTCTAGGTTGTTGAAAGAATCCATGTAGACTGAGGAAATGGTATTATTACTACCACTGCACTGTATAGAAACTGCAGAGTAGAAATCAGCAAAGAATATTAAGGAGAAGACCCAGGTTTTGGCCTGAACATTTCCCAAAAGTGATAAGAAACTCGGGTCGCTGTCTTGTTCACTAGAAACTTGTTGGGTTCAAATATAGCACCTGATTCAGGTAATAAGCCAGGTGCAAATATTGTTCTTGTGGTGGTCTGTCAGATCTATCAGTCCATTCTCATCTACAGTGGGACTCTCTGTACAGTAACAATGATTTGGCCTCTGGTGCTTTTGGACAACTTCTGCAATGAGGCACATAGTAGCCAATATTGAACATGCCTGAACTCTGGTTCTGGATGTGCATATCGGCCCACAGACTCAGCTTTATTAGAATCTGTGAAGGTAGACCAGGGGTCCAGTGCTGAAAAATGCCACTTCTCTTTGTGGTCCAGGGGAACTGCTGGGTACTCAAATTTTTTTCAGAGCAGGAGATTTAGAAGCATAAAACCAGATGCAGTGTCTAACTTTAGGGGCTTCCGTCAAAAGTCTTGGTAGTCCTTATTTGGGCAAAGCAAATATTAACTTCCTTGGAGTTTTCATGATGTGAAGGCTGCTGAATAGGCATGTGGCTATTTTTTCATTTACTCAAAAGCAATTTGTTTATTTCTGCTATATCTCAGTGTATAATATTATCATTCAATGGCAGATGAATATATAAACAATCCTAGGTTGGTGTAAAACAGTGGCATCTATCAAGAGTCTGGCTCTGTGCGCTCACTTGCGTTTTCTGAATTTCTCTAACTTCCTTTTGTGTGTACTACATGAAGTCTCTGCTGCTCTCATATCTGTGCAAGGAGATTTATTTGGCAGTAAAAATGACCACTTGAATTTAAAGTTCAGTTATTTACTTTATAGAAGTGAATAGCCTTCAATAAATCAGTCTTTCTTTCTCTTTCCTATTATTATTTATTGTTTACATTACTGTAACAGACATGTCTCCTGTAAAGCCCTTCAGCTTTAATCCACCAAAGGGGGGAAAACGTGATGTTGAAGTACAATTGAAGCAAAGGATCAGCCAGACCTCTGAATTTTATTCCTTGCCGATGGGTGAGGTGCTGCTCTCTGTGTTGCCAGTCAGTATTGGTAAAAGGCAATTTTCGCTTGCTTTTTGAAGCAAGAATTATTGCCTCTTTAAAGGGATGCTGAGAGCCTAGAAGAGAAGGACAAGGATCTCTGAGAGGGATGTGTGGCTGCTGCCACAGAGGGAATGGCAGAAAGCAGGTGGTGTGCTGCAATAAAAATACTGTATAAACCTCCTAGACAATTAGGAATACTTTGTGTAAAAATGCAGATGCCCATCTGTACCTCTAGACACCTATCTGTTTTAAAAACATGACGTGTTTTCTAGGAGGAGGATTTAGGTCCTTGGTCACAGCTGAATGCCCTGTCCCTTAGTGTGCTCTCCAGTGGTGCAGGGATGGTGAATCCCGTGCACTCGGTAAGGAGTCATTGCTCTTAGGTGGAATGTAAATGCCATTCAGTTTGTATGCTTTCTGATTTGTATATTGTCTGTAAAATCGGTTGCAAAATGTACTTAGCGTGTGCTCTGGTATGGTATGTACTCTGTGTCACATGGCAAGAATCCCTAGTCTGTCCCTGCAGCTCTTCCTTATGTTGAAATAGCTTTCAACCCTGATGTTATTTCTGTCTTTATTTTTGGCTGCAGGGTAGGCAAGTTTAAATTTTGAAAGACGGAGAATGAGAGATACAGAACTGCTGGGTGAAGGGGTCAGAAAGGACAGGCTAGCTGAAAGCAATCAGAACTGCTAATGCATTCTGCTTCCGTCTCCTCGTGGGGCAGAGGAAGGCAAAATCCTACATGGAGCCCAGAGGTCCCTTCCCCCCACTTTTATCTCACCCACCCTATAAGCTTCGTGTCAAAGCCAACCTCCTCCTGCTGGAGGACGACTGGATGCGATTCCTTTCAGAGGCTGTCAGCGCTTCTCCTGTAACTGCCCTGTGGAGATGCTGTTGAGTGACATGAAACACTTTTTCTCCTGACAGGACTAGCGAGCCATCTCTCCACACTGCCCCACTTCCTCCTCTGCCTCCACTAGCGCTCTCTATGTGGCCAAAGAGGCACACTTGGGTCCTGGGTAGCAAAATAGCATTGAGTCACTTCTCCCACATATGCTGCTGACAGAGGAACTCTGTTATTAGAGGAAACTTTCACTCCTCACACAGCAAATTAACCCATTTTTGGAGCAAAACCAGAAATTGTTAGTTGATGTCCATTTCTTTTGTACCTCTCCATTTATATCTTGTGGAAATGTAGGGATTGTCTGACGTTACTGCCAGTCCATGGTCCTTCCAGATGAGTTCCTGCTCTGACCACAGTCTCATCAGGTGTTCTGTAGGAGGCAGAAGACAACAGTGATAGCCTATCTCAGCAGAAATGCCATGACTGATCTCTGGTAATGGAAAACTTCCCTCTTTCTGGGAAGATACAGGATAAAATCTTGGGAATGGGACTCCCAGAATTAGGATTTTTTTCCTGGATGTTCATTTTGACTCCCCGAGTAACAGTGTAAGATGGAGAGAGAGGTGTTTTTTAGGCACTCTAGTGAGTCATCAGTCTAACAATTTGCTGGAGGGAATCAAGAAATCGGTACTAACTTGCCTCTCCCCTGTGCCATAGCTGATGCTTGGTTACCTTGTCCCTCTCTCTATTATTATTTGGCTATATTGCATTACTCAAGCAGGTCTTATCTTTCATTTGACTACTTTTCCTTCATCCCAAAGTTACTGTGTCTATTTTGAATGAATGCCTTGACTGTGCTTCTGTTAACTTATGTTAACTAAAGCGTGCCTGCCAGGTCTTCAAAGACCAATTATCTTGCCTTGCATTTGAATGTATACTTATCTCATTGCCAAAATATAGATGCAAATATGTATGAAAAAATACATTTATTACGTGACTACATAAAATAACTAGAAAGAAGCAGCACAATTTTTTTTCATTGCCTGTGTAGTGGGGTTAGGATGTATTCAGCCAAGCATGTATTCAGATTATTCATTCAGCTTGCAGTAAGCATGTGTGTTGAAATCAATGTTAGGTCTGCTTTTGGGTTGAATCTGGCTCTGCAAATTTACAATATTAAGTTACTACATTACAATATGCTGTCATGTTCAAACCTTTGAATTTATTAAGCAAGATGTAATATGCCAAATCTTTAGAAATTACTCATTGTTTTGGTACTGGATGTTGGCAGTATTATCATTAACATAGCAAGCCAAATGACCCTTGCACTACATTTTCCAAGCAGATGTCAATGAAAGAAACTAATCTCAGTTTATCTCAAATTATTGTACTTTCAGATGGTTATTCAATCCGTGAAGTATGGGACGGTCCACATTCGCATTATCCCAAGGGAAGCCCTTTGAAAGAACTATGACCTCTTTGCTCTTGAAGGTTGGAGGAAAGCTTTTTCTTCCAACTCTTTACAACTCTGCTTCCATACACTGCCAACTCTACTAATCTTTTTGCCAAGGAAAAACAGGCCTTTCCTTTCTATCCTATTCTGCCTTTAATTTGTTCTGTTCAGGTTTATTTCTAGAGAAGAGGACTTGTTTCTCCTCTGAAGCAGTCTTTTCTTGCAACAACCACTGAAGCATTATGGTTTTACCATGGCTTGACCCTTTTGGAAACACTGGAATGTGAAAAAGGGCACTTGTATCCCATGGTGATGAGCAGGTTTAAAAACACTTAGGTAGATCAAAAAGGCTGAGTTGCTAAGTTTTGTGGCTTCTGTTTGGATTTTTTGTTTCATTTAACCTGGAGTGTCAACAGAGCCAAAACTCTGAAAGGCATACCAGACAGGAAAAGCCAGTTGGGAAATGACCTGAAACTGTTGTTGGCACTGTACTTTAAAAGTGCGCCTTTTTATTGTCTGTAAAACAGCAGCTGCAGATCACTATCCCTGTGTTATTATTAGCTGGTGCAATGCTGAGGATATGTCTGAATAGTGGCATTTCATATACAGAAAGAAAATGCAAGAAGACTCTCATTTCAGACCTGAAGTTTTGATTTTCCTATGGCAGGAATTTTTCTTCATCTGATTTTGAAGCCAAAGAAGAATTGTGTCACAGGGCCTGACTTTTCATCAGACACTTGAAATCAATTATAAGGCATGCTGAAAGGACTTCAAGAGTACTTCAGAGAATCCTGATTTTTTTCCTGACACAAGCTATATTGTCTAACTAGCATCACTAAGAAAGACAAAAGGGGTTTCTGCTATGCAACAATTATGCCATGAAAAAAAAAAAAAGAGAAAGTCAAAGGCATTATAAACCTACAAAGGAAACCAAGTATAGAATGACCTCTCTTGATCTTTACTATCAAGGCACCGAACATGCGTTTCTTAATGTCCAATTCTAGCTAAATTTAATCTATACACTGTCTACCATATTCCCTCTAGGGAATGCAATGCCAAACGAGCACACAGTGTTCTCACATTAAAATCTTCCATCAGCATTGCTGTGGGCTGTGGGGGATATTAAGTCAGCCAGTCTCCTTGCTGCTCTAGCCTGAAGAAGAGGCCAAAGTTCAACAGTTTCATTAATTCATTCAGGAAGAGAGGAAAGTAAAAACAAACCAAGTATTTGTTTTCATTGATTGTCCAGGTTTCATTGACTGTCCAGACAACCAACTCACTTGGTTGTCTTTTTCTTTTTCCCCTTTCCCCTTTTTCCCCTTCTAGAAATCAAGGGGTTATGGAATTTTAATGTCAGCAATAAAGATACTGAAGATACTTAAATCATTCCATTATAGTGAAGTTTTCACTGAAAATTTTAGTTTTTGCTTTAAACTTCCTTTGCTTCATTAGTTTAATTTTATCAGACTGATAGTAATTTTTAACCATAAGCTCTTAATTTGGTTATGGTTCTTTATCCAATTAAACTTTACTGATTTTCTTTTCCTACTAGTCACTGAGCAAAGGCTGCGTTTCAAGAATGCTGGCTGGTTTGCAGAGCTCTGGCTGTATGAGATAGCTCCTTCTCTCTCTGAAAATGCAACCTCACGTAGCATAGAGCAATTAAACTGTTGGGAAATCTGAGAAACCCTGTGGTCACAGGAGATGCAAGCCTACATTGACTGCAAAACTCCCTGCCAGATGAAATAAAAATAGCTGTTAATTTCACAATGTTAGGAGCTAAGAGCATATAGGGGAGCCAAGCTCAAAAGCCATACCTTTGTACAGGCTTTCCCCCAAATGTAAATGCAATCATGCTGTCAAATAAAAACAGAGGCAACAATCTTAACACAAGACATTGCTGTTGCACTTGTATAATCTGAAGAAATGCTTGGTCTGAGACTGATGTGTACCAGTTTGAGAACCCCACTGGAAACTCAGAGATCATATTCACTGTGCTAACACATAGTTCACCCTTACAAAAGTACGAAAGTTACAGCAATGAGGCCAAGGAAATGAAAGAAGGGCTAGACCAGAAATATGGAGGATAGCAATAGATTACCTTGGTTAACTTGGTAGTTCAGGAGTTCATGAGAAGTTTGTGACTGCTGTTCTTTGTTTTTCTTCTGCAGAGCAATTTCCCCTGTCCTCTTCCGCCTCTTTCGTGTTATTTATTTTCTAGTAACACTGACCTTCTGCATTAAAAAATAAAAAGAGTTTCCTCCTCAAAGAAGGACTCTTCCATGTGAAAAGATTTTTCTTGTATATGAGCTCACATTTTGTAAATATATTTTCTTGCAGGTTTTTCTAGCCCGTACTTAAAACTGTATTTTAGATTTTAGGTAGATGCTTCAAAAGTGCATGACTTGGAAACCTACATTCCCTGGTTTTCATTAAGATCTGAATTAGTCTTTTAAGTCAGATTTGAAAATAAAGCTGAGGCTCATAAGTCACTTAGGTACTCTTCAAATTTACTTTTAGGGTAAATCCCAAATGCAGTTTTTTCCCTGTGTATTGTTTGTAATGATAATCTGATGTTTAGCCAATGCTTGGCTGTGGAACAAGAGAGAGTTGTGAGATGACCAAGCTCATTTCCTGAGTTGCATCTTTTTGTTTTCATAACAAGTCTTTATTTAACATTTCATTTAACAAGCCTTGTGGACTATCTCTTGATTAGATCCTGCATGTTTCCTGCCACTTGCATGAACTGAGAAATGTAACCTTAAAGCCAGAGCCAATATAAATATTTTTTCATAGACTGATGTAACAACCAGCTTTTTGTTTCACAAAATTCAGACTTACTAGAAGCTCTGAAACTTTCCTCCATTTTCAGTCTGTTCTGAAAAATCATTTCAGGCAGTTGCTTATGTAAGTGAGGAAGCTAGGGATTTAGCATTGTAGGAAGTTATTGCAGAATCACTATCAGAAAAAAAGGGTTAAACTTTCAGAAGGAAGGTTGGGATGTCACTATTCTTAGGATTAAGCTAAAATCTGGCCTAGGATAACCTGTGGGCATTGCACTTATATGTGCGTGTAAAGTAGGAATCCCCTTGTATTATTTGTTCACTGTTTGTATATTCATTGCTATGCAGACAAGTTATAAAAATCTTCATCTAATTTGCCTTGCAGTCAAAATCAACTAAAACTTTTTCCTCCCTGCATAATTCCTGGATTTAATTGCTAATTTGTGGGACTAACTTTGTAAGGCCTGTATTCTGCTCTTAGGTTTAATAGTGGAAACCTGGAGTGACTTCAGTTGAGTGAAGTTACTCTGCAAACGTGCTTGTGGGGAAACCAGCAGCTAGTCCCCAGGAAGAGAGTCATAGTGGATATTTCTGGAGAGTCTGAACAAGAAATTGTGGTTGATACTAATACCAAGACTAAGAGAAAATGGAATTGGAGTTTAAGGGAGAAGTTTGCACTATAGGCAGAGTTTTGGGGAAAAGGCCAGCTGAGATAGTCAAGACTACAGATTGTCACTATGGGATATGCCCCTGAGAGGTTCAGCCAAAGGACTTGAATGTTGGAAGTTTTTCAGCCTTTTTTTTTTTTTCCCCTCAACCAGTGTAAGATTAATTTATAGTGTTTGGGCAGGGGGGAAGTTGGGGGATGGGGTCAAACTGATGGCAAGCTGCCAAAATCTGCTTAACTTCTTTATCAAAAGAAAAATAAACTTTCATCTGCTTTTTTGATGTCTTTGAGTGTGAAAATGGGTGTGTTGCAAACCGAATGCATAAGCTGCTCCGCAGCAATGAATTTAAAATTCTTAAAGTTTATGGGACATTATTAAACCTGTAGTTATGGTGGTATGTTAACAATTGCTGAGTTTTACTAGCTTTACTTGAGTTCACTTTAAAAAAAAATGAAAAATCTCAGTGAATGGCTGCTGCTCTTAGTTTCCAATGGTCAATGTTCAATTGCTGCTTGGATTTCTCTGCTGGTTGTTTTGATTTGCTGCTCAAAAAGGCCAACATGTAATTCACTCAGTCTGGTTCCTGAGTCTGATTATGATTTTTACAATGCCATCTCCTAGTCTCAGTCTTTATAGGTTTGGGGTTTTTTTGATTGGTGTAGAGCCATTGCAGCTTGGTTTTCTATTCTGAACTTTCAGTGAGATGTGCCAGGTCTGCAAGATGATCGTCTTTTTTCCCCTTCCATCTGATTGTTGTGAAACTGCACCTCTTCAAGGATGCCAAAGTTCCCAAAATATTCCAATTCGCTCTTTGGTATCCAAATTAATCATGGTCCTAGGTAAGTTGCCCAGTTATTGGATTTGCCTGACTCTTCTGTCCATTTTCATAAAACTATTCTTTTAAGATCCCGTTAAATAAGACACTATTTTCAGTCACTTTAGCTTTGTCAGATTTTAACTGTTAGCTGTAAATTTTGACAGATGTCTGCATCAAACAGAGTGTATTTGCTTGGACAAAAAATACACTACCATATTCTAGCATTTTTCAGAGTAATGCAAAGGAAAAAATACACTGTTTCATTTATATTTTAACTGTTAAGTATTAAAAAGATTTAAAAAGTATTTATAGCCAGGTGCTTTGAATCAGAGACCTGACAAAACCAGAGGTTTGAGTATTTGGGCCAGAAATAAATCTTTTGATATCTACCCTGAAAAAATCTTACCTTATTTGATGAAATTATCACATTTTTTTAGAAATCAGAATTCAAATATATTTTTTGGAAATGTTTTCGCTTATAAAGTCTGCATTGTATGAAGCATTGATGTTTCCTGGGTGTTGAAAATTTCAGTTTTGCTCAGCTGTTACCAAGGTAATTTCTTCTTTGATACCATGTGGTAAAATGCTTTTGGATATTGTATTTTGAAGCTACTAGGAACATGATTGAAAATGCTAAGAAGTTAAGTCCCAATTCCAATTTCTGGAAGATTTTAAGTAAGCATGGTAGAAAAGAAAAAAAAATCCATTGTCATATGAAGACACTTTCTCTTCACTCTTGGTTAATTTACCCATGGTGGATGTGGCAGGGTTCGGTGGTGAAGGTGACCTACAGCTGTGCAGTTGAAGATCCTGTCATTATGCAGCCTGGAAAGGCTGAACGAAAACACTGTAAAAGGACAAGTAAGGGTTTTCCTAAATGGTAAGTTTGTCATGGGCAAAATAGTCTTGACTTGGGGAATTTTACTTAATTTATTGCCAATTACCATAAACTTTTAATTACTGAATCAAGTATTGGGGGAAAAAAAGATGATTAAATGAACACTTAGGGAAATACCTTTCCTCCTCCTTCCCCAGGCCTGGCTTCAGTCCTCCCCCTCTCCTCTTTCCTGGTCTCAGCCTCCTCCATCACCATGAGTGTTACCACAGTCTCCCAGTCCCCTCAGTGAGGTGACGGGTGGCACAGTAGGTTGGGCTAATGGCTTTCTGCCACTCCTTACTTGTTTCCGTTGTCACCAATGTGGGTCACCCATGGCTGCAGTCCTTCAGAGGTGTCCTTGCTCGGGTATGGGGTGCCCATGGGCCACAATCCCTCAGGGGTGTCCCTGGCCTGATGTGGGACAACCTCAGTCCCGTGGGGGTGTCCCTCCTCTGTCAGGGAGCACGTCCTGAGAGCGTGTCTCCAGCTATGTCCCTAGAGATGCCACCTTCCACATGTTCACTCCATTTTGTTTCCTTTTCTTTCTCAAAACACGTCTCTCCCTCACGTGTCTCCTGCCCCAGCGGCTACTTTCTTTAACTACTTCTGCGCAGAGGTGCTGCGGGCTCCCCTGACGGGCTGCAGTTTTGAGGTGCTCACAGTGGTGTTGGAGTCAGCAGGACCTTGTAGTGACCAGCCCCTGGTCACCTGCTCCACACAGGCTCCCTGGCTACCCACACCCTGTCATTTAGGCCCAGTAGAAATTTAGGAACGTTTCCTAACTTACTCGTTCTTGGCTTTACACTTTAAATATATTTTTAGTAAATTCAGGGCTTGTTATAAATCTATTTTCAGAGCATCTGAATATGAAGTTGTATAGATGGGTGTGTTACTTGCAATTGGATTCTGCTGAACGAAAATGCTTTCATGCAGTGGCACTTAGTATTGTAACGATGGGCCAAGATACCTCATGACCAGGTGAGTGCTAATGAAGCTTGACATGATTAAATGTCCCTGAAAATTCTGGAGACATTCTGTTATAAAAGAAACCCCCAAGATGTTTTGTGGGGTCTTTCTTGCTATCAATAATCTGTTGGATAGCTTGAGCTGAGAGCAGTGCAGGTGAGCACACCCTGAGGTCTGAGTCTTGGAACAGCCGTTCAGATTTGGTACATTTGGTGGAGAGCTGACTCTTTGATACCTCTTGTATTTCGCTCCTGCATGGAATTTTACTTCACCAGATTTTTGATGCTTTTCTGCAAAAGTTACAGTTAAAATTTTGAGGAGAAAAAGAGACATCAAATATATTTTCCAATATTTTCTAGTTCTGAAACTGAAAAGCTGCTGCAGCTGATTTGTTCCTCTAAACATTAGGCACTGCTATTTGAAAACATGAGAAGTAGGATGGCAGTGTCTAATAAAAGCGTGGGTTTAGTGGAAGATGTGACAATACAGGACTGGCAGAAGCAGGGGTGAATATTATAATGTTTTGATCCTGCAGCTTTGCTATGTTGATTTTTAATTACTGTTTTAATGAAAATGGTATCCCTGCTTATAGTTGAACTGCAGTCAGCTCCCTTTGTGCAAAACACCAATTGATATGAATGAGTTATGCCAGCAAGAAATAAAGATAGAATATGTTATTTGAAAACCATGCTTGTCAGATAAAAGGGGGAATAAATTATTATGTACCTTTGGAAAAAAAAAAACACATTAAAAATACAAACACTGAAGAGAAAAGTATTGGGTGAAGAAATACAGTTAAAAGAGCACATCTGTTTCAAATTCTTATTTGGGGTAAAAGATCCCCACATATGTTTTTATTTTAAATTTGTATGTGTGTTGTTATCCTTGTGTTAACTATTAGGTAAATAAAAGTATTGAGAATCCATGTTTCAGTGAAGTTTGGTTAGGAATATTTGTACACATTGTGAGAGAGATAATTTGAAAACTAATTGAAGCTTTGTGAGGAACTAATTCCCTGCAGGTCCCTTAATGTAAAATACCTGCCTTTTGTGTACTAGTGTTGACCAAAGCCACTTACTTATTTTGGAAATTAAATAATTTTACCCTTCAGTTTGCATTTTTGATATGCCTTGCTAAAGTACAGCATAACACAGAACGATGTCACAGCTACAGCTGTAGCAAGAACTGCAATTGTAGAGGAAAACACATTTGGTTTTGGTTAATAAGGTACATGTATTCAGCTGTGATTGGTTTAGATAATGTCTTTAGATATGTTTTTGTAAAGTTAAGTTTTCTCCTGAATAGATAGGGGGAACTCACGCTAATAAACCTAGCCATTTGAGCATAAGTAGGAGTGAAATTCCAGTGCTATTGAAATCTGTGGTAAAAACTCTATCAGTTTCCTTCAATGGAACTTGTATTTTACCTCACAGCCATTGTGTGGGTCTCCGAATCTCAGTCTACACTTTTATAAAGATTTGTGGTGAAAAAATATTCACTTTATTTTATGTTGCGAGGTCCCTGACATTAAAAAAACTACTTGTGTGAGGGTCTAGAACCAACCTGTTCTGCTTGTGTCATCAAACGGAAGTGCCTAAATTGGGAGTCTTGACCCTTTTCAAGGTCAGCCAAGAGAGGTGGGGCAATTTATCCCACCTGGGATCTGATTCACTCTCTGGAGGTGACTCTAAAGCAAGCTGCCTTGTACTATGCACAGGTGGGAGAAGTCAGGCTGTGGAGCTGCGCTTCCCTGGAGAGCACGAGATCTTCAGGTGCTCAAGGGGGCATTGATCTGCTGTATCGCCAGCGCTCTGAGGAACAGTCCCTGGAATATCACAAAACAGAAGTCTAGGTGGGACTTTTGAAATTACCCCCAAAGTATCTGGGCAGCATGAGCTCACCTCCTGACATCAACTAGGAGAGCATACAGGTGAGAAGAAATTTTTACTCTGTGTTTTGCAGGAGCTGGAAGCATGTCGGGTGCTGGGCTTTGAATGAAAATAACTATGGACTCATTATGCTCTCTGCTTCACTGCAGAAAAGTTAGTGATTCAGTATTGTTGCCTCTGCCACTTTATTACTCCAAGAAACAGTCATAAAAAGTAGTGATAGAGTCATTAGAGAACTCTATTAAAACCATCACTGTGCCTCTAACTGCTGCAGGAAGAGAAAGTTTTCTATCTGGACCAAAGTTTTCTATCCAAGATTTTTACCCTCTGTAGAGGCGAAGGAGGCTAAAAAAGAAATCCCTGTCTGTAGTTCTTGCCAAATAGGCACGGCTTCAGTGTTTGGAGAGTCCCTCTTGGGAGATCAGGAATGGTTTGATGCAGAAAGATTTATGGGCATTTAAAACTTATAATGAAACTGTTATCTTTGCCCTCTCTCCTCTTTCCAAATCGTATAAAGTCAGGTGATATGTACTCACAGTAGTATTAATAACTGTCAAGTCAGATATAAAGCAAAAAATATTCCTGATGGGTAAAAACTAGAGCTGAGGAGGAAAACTCAGTGGAGAAGTGATTTTTGTGTTGTCTCCAATAGTAAGGTGCTGCTCTTGCAAATTGTTCTCTATAAGAAGATCTTGTGCCAAG
>NW_009609964.1:25515-34037 GCF_000690535.1 Cariama cristata
GCAGGAGCTTTGTGAAAGCCTGGGGATCCTGCCTTTCAGAGCAATTTATGTGACTGAGGCTGAGATGGAGAAAGAGCATTGTGTGTTGGACGGCGAAGTGGGGAGCTGCTGGCAGAGAGAACTAAGGGAAGGCGTGAAGGGGAAAATAGAAAGGTAGTAATGCACTTAAAAAAAAAGAAGAGTTTTCATGAGTTAAAGTCCATCTGAAATACATTCTCTGTTCTATTTAAAAAAATACAGCCTTAATAATGCTGGATTGCCAGGGATCAATCCTGCCTCCACTGAGGGCACTGAGTCTGTTGGTTGGTTTTACAAGCCTGAGGTTTCAGCCCCTGTCAGGTCATTCACACACATGTATTTCTGACTTGCACAGGGTTGCTAGAGCATTACAGGGTTGGTTATTCCCTCCCTTAATTTCATGCTGAGATGGAAACATTTTGAAACCAAACTCAGAAAAAGTGAAATTCTGAAAGAAAACACAGAAGTTCCTGTTAAATACTCTGGAGCTCATGTAGGATTATAAAACTTCTCCAAAGCTGGCTTGATAAATGTGGGAGATTGAGGATATATCACCTTGTTTTCAGACTTTCCTCACCTTTAGCCATCAAAAGTTGCTGCTGTGGTAATCATGTGTCTGATGCTCTTAGGAGCGGAAACTCAGTTTGTCAGATTGAGGTACCCAGAGAGAGAAGGTGAGAATATACGTTGAAACCCATAGTTTCCCTTTTCTCCATGTATTTTCTTGTCAAGGAAAATTTTTTCTTGTTTTCTTTGCTTTCTCCTACCCTGTTTAAGATCCTCAATTAAAAAGTTGGTTTGCTTACTGTCAGGACTGGCCTGCTAACCTCATACCCAGCCCAGTCCTGCTTTCCATTTCACAGGGGCCAGCATCATCCGTGCCAGAAAAAGTTTCATGAGTTGCTGAGACAGGTGTTGCCGAAAAACCTGTATTTAGGGTGAGTTTCTTCTTTCCTCTCACTCCCTTTAATAAGAGTTTTGCTGATGTGGTGAAGTCTGAGTGCTTGTCTTTAATAATAATTAAAAATTAGCATCTACAGATATGAAAAAGCTGATTGAAAACAGGAATATATGTGATTTTTGAGCATTCAGAGTTAATACATAATCTATTTGTGCTCTACTACAGTATAATATAAATTTGTTTCAAATAACCTTTAGTTACTTTCAGATACTTGCTGGTGTTTTTTTTTTTTTGCTGGTGGCTAAACACTTTTAACTTCCCTTTCCTAAATCTTACTCTATGCTCCATATGTATGACATCTCATTTTGAACACTTATTGTTAATTTTTATGATTGGTGTAAGAGAGAAGCATGGAATCCGGGTCAGTTGGATTGAATCCATGGGAAAATGCCCCTAAAAATTAATTTATGATGGATGAGATTGATACTGAAAAGGCTGACTTAATTTGTTTCATTACGTTTGGAGAATAAAGCTGAAGGCTTGACAGCACCAAACTGAGGTGGGCACAGCAAAGCCCAGTTCTTGGCAATCTTCACTCACAGCTTTGTCAATGCATCTCTTTAATGATAGGTAATATGCTGCTCTTTGGCAGCTCCTGAACAAAATCCTGAATTAATTTTGCACCCAAGGGAGAGTACAAATCATCAGTGTGGTGCTGGTGTTTATTTTTCAGAAACTTCAGTAGTGCAAAGATACAGTTCTGAAACATAGGCTGGTGAAGGGAGGAACAGGCAAAATGGGGTGGCCACAGTAGGAAAAGAGGATCTTTCTTACCACTGTGTTCAAGGAAGAATGGAGACTGAGGGCTGAAGACTGGGTATGGCCTAACCTGTGGAAAGTGCATGTTCTTAGCACGGATTTGTCCTTCTGCATACACTGTAACTGTTTAGTGCTTAGTGTGCCATGGTCTGCTGGTAACAAAAGGATGCCAGCAAATTGATTTCTGAATCATCTTTAAGCTTCTAAGATGGCATAATTTTTCTTTTTATGCCTTCATTGAATCAGATCAAGTACGAGGTACAATTTTTTTAAACTTTAATGTCAGAGTAGTTCTCAAATATGTTATTGCTAGAACTTCTTTCATGAACAGAAGCATTAAGTGCTGCCCTTCTCATTTGACTAATGAAGAGAATGACTAATGAAGTGAGAGCGTGAGAGTTCACACAATTTCATTCTATTTGAATTTGAAAATGCTGAGCTACATAAGTGCTAAAAATTTCCATTTGTGGTAGAAAGTGGAAGGTGACAATTAGAACAGAACTACTTCAAACTTACTGCAGTGATTTTGTTTTGCATTGCTTCTTTTGTTGTAGGAAAATGTAGAGATTCTGAAAATATTTTTCCATTTTATCCAAAGGGAGCTGTGTTTCTGGGTTAGTGAATGCTGCTGCTGTCTGTGTCTTCATATGTGATCTTGACACTCTGGATCTATCACAAGAAAAACTGAGAGTTTGGCATCTCATTAATAGTGATGGGAATCTACCTTCTTTGTCATCAAAGCTCAGTTTGGGAAAAAGAAATTTTCTTTAAAAGTAACATGTTTAAGCCTATTTATAGATTCAGCCACATTTCAGAAATAAAGGCATTACATGAGTGCTAGCACCTTGTGGTGATCAGACAGCAATGCTGTAAACTGCTATTACCCATGCAAATGGTGTTTCCATATGCAAACATAGAGAAGTCTATGGCCACTTAGGTTTTTATAAGCACACAACGTGTGCATGTTTATGACTATGCAACAGTACATGGACTTTGGCCACAGAAATGTTGTCAATAAAGTGCAAAACCATAGATGTATACATAAGCGCATTCCCTGGTTATTAGCAACCTGCTATAAACCCCTGTTGACATAGCTATTGGTTGTGCGTAATCATCGTGTGCATTTTTAACTATCACATTAAGATTCCCAGTTTCTTGTAAAATCAGTCACTACAGTATTTTCTTTTTTTATTAATACTGGTGTGTATGAGGTGTCTGACAGAGTTATTATCCACTTTGGTGATGAAAAACTCCTGCTGAGGTCCGGGAGAACAGGATTGCAAAGACCAGCACGATGTCTGTCTTATAAAGCGCTCATTCTTCTGACTGACCATCTGTGTGTGAAAAAGGACTGCTATTACGCAGCAGTAGTTTTGTTGAGTTTGGCCTTGATTTCTTTTTTCCAGATTCTGCCTAGCAAAGAGGGAGGGAGACAAGGGAAAAAGCGATTTTCATTGGGGAATGGAGGAGGTGGGGGTGGACAGAAGGGAGGGCTGAAAGCTTAAAAAAATGAGTGACTAGTAGAAGAGTACAGTAAAGTCAGTGAATAATTTTACTGTCCTGGTCTAGCAGCTTGGGAATGTGCCATGTAAAACAATAATATCTTCCAAGTGAGAAAGGCAGAGAGGGAGGGGGATGTTAGGGCAAAGTGTGGGGAGGGGACTGGAGGCTAGAGAGGCATTGGATCCTTCAGTACAGTCATTGCCAGTCCTTGGATCAGCTACTTTTTATTTTTCTTATTTTTTTCATTAAATATTTGACACTGAGTCAATACCCAGGATATAAAAATCTGTACTAGTCTGTTACCATTGCTTGACAAATAACATTACAGGTAGGCTGATGACTTTGGGTTTTACCCACATAAACTAAATCATTACTGCTTCTTTGGAGCCTTATGGACCTCACTTCTCTAAAATCATTGTATGGCGCTGAAAGAGACCTAAAGGCAGGGCTCCAGGAAAGATGTAGGACTGCCATGCAACTTGGCCTGGGTCTTTTTTCATTTTCTTTCCATCTGCCTACTGAAAATGTTATCGAGGGGCTTTTGAAGGCTTCATAGATCTATCCATGTTTTCCAAATGTCTAGTAGGCTTATCAATTGAGACACCTCCTGCCAGTTTGCTCTTGGCCAGGACTACAATGCACATCTGGGATTTCAGCACAGGGCATCTTGATCAGCCTGCTGAGCTGCTGGAAAAAAATTCAGGTAACTATGCATGGACTGCACAGTTTCTGGGTGCCTTGGCAAGAAGTATACTGCTTTGGGAAGCTTTGGGTAAACCCTATAGAGCATTTCCTGCTCTGTTCCAGGCTTTTTTCTATGCCCAGTTAGCAACAACAACGTGCTGCGGGTGTGTGGTTTTCACGTGTGCTGTGCAGGATAGAGGAGGCTTTCAGTGCATGGTGGCCCAGAACAAAGGGGCTGTCAGTTCACTGTTGAAGACGACTTCTTGTCCTGACAGAGATAGTATATGAGGCTTGGGCAGCGGCCACCCGCAGCCTGGGTTTGGGCTCAGATGAATACAATTTTTGTGGTATCTTGCAGACATCTGGTTTGGAGAAAACTGATGCTGTGACTGAATGTGGCCCTTCGTTCTTAGTTTAATTAAAACTTAAACTCCAACAGGTCTGGTGCACCATCTGGTGAGAAGATATACTGTGTATCCCTGGCTGTGCATGTGTGGTGTGCCACTCCTCTTCCCCCAGTGTCAGCGCACTGGGGACAGTGACACTGAGATGCTGCTGGAGTCGCAGTGGCTTTAATGCTTAAGCCTGCCTTTCATCAGTGACTGAACAGACCTCATGAGACACCTTTCTTTGGGAAGGTGCAGCAAACATGAGTTTCAGCTGCCAGATTGACTGGCAGGTTTTTCTAGAGGGTGTGAAATCGTAGCAGGCTCTGGGTTTGCTGTGCAGGAGGAGGGACAGGGCTAAAAACCCGAGAATGTTGCTGGGATATTGGATAATTTCAGGCATTTGAGCCAAAGGCGATAGGAGGCAAGCCCCAGATCAACACTGAACTCATCTGAAAAAAAAACCAAACCCACAAACCAAAAAGCCAACCAAGAAAACTGAAAAAGGTATAGGAAGCTGAGCTTCCTGTATCAGGTCTTTTTCTTGAAGAGCTAACATGTATTATAGCATTGATGGAGACCCAGCAAGGAGGTAAGAGTAATGTCTTGCTTTACTAACTCACAACCCATGTCAGTTATGAAGTATTTCGTACTTTTATGAGGATGGATGTGGCAAGCCTCCAAGAAATGGGTGAAAATCATGTAGAAAACACTTCCCCAATTAGCTAGAACATCACAATGGTATAATAGAATGGCAATTACAGGAGGGGGAAGTTACTGACAGAAACCTGTTCAATGTTATTCAAATTATTCCTGGTCTAAAAATGGAGATAAGCAGTAAAAGGACAAGATTTGCTGATGACACAAAGCTATTCAGGAAAATCTAAACTCAAATCAACCCTGGGGAATTGCAGGTGCTATTAGGATGCTGAATGGCTGAATCTTTTTTTCTCAGGTTATTTTCTAACCTTAATAAACAAAGGCGAAGAAACTAACGTGAATTATATATACGCCATGACTAGCACGAAATAGCTATTCCCATCTGGGGGGAAGTGCCTCAGGTGTTACAGCTAGCTCTGAAAATATCACCTCAAAGCAATGGCAGAGTGAGCTAGAATGCTAGGAGTTGGTAGAAAGGGAATAGAAATCACAGTATAGAGCATCATGCCACAGAGCATTCACACCTGGTCTTCTATGTGAAAGTCTGGAAACATTGTAATTTAAAAATCCTAAAGATTTTAAGAGAAAAATGTAGAGCTGGATCGCAAGGATGCTATTGAATGACTTCTGTATGACAAAGAGCTTGGTGGACTTCCTAGGCTGGAAAAAAGTGACTGTGGGGGTAAAGATGATCATTATCTTTAAAAGCAGTGAGGGTAAGTGAAGAAAGATAGAGAAGCTTAATAAAGAACTATTTCTCTATTGATTGTTTCTCACTGAACAAGAACTATGAACACTCACTTAAATTCTCAGATAGCCAATTTTAAATAAGCAAAAGGAAGTGTGATGAAGTTGTGGACCTCGTTGCCACGGGATATTGTCTTGGACAAAAGCATAAGCAGGTTCAGAAAAGGATTAGGCAAATTAGAGGAGGATGGATTCATGAGTACCTATTAAACATGGTGGTGCAGATGCAAACTTTCGTTTCAGGAAGTCTTTAAGCTGGCACCTTGCTGGTAGCTGGGTGGATACAGCATGGAAAGAATTACTCTCTATACACACCATTTCTTATAGCTGTTATTAGACTGGACTACATAGACCTTTGATTGGCTCAGTATGGCAGTGCCAGATCATGAAATATATTTTTTTTCCCCACTTTGTAGCGTAAGAAATGAATTCGTGTCAGCCTGGTACAAACGGCACAGCACGTCACTGAGTGAATGGGGAGGGTGTTTTGTGATGAGGTGTGGTCCACAGAGTGTGCCAGGAGAACTGCACTCATGGCAAGGGTGCCCACATTCCTCTCTGGCTTTACAAGTGGAGGGGATGATGGAAAGTACTACAAGGCAACATGCTCTTCATTTAATACAGATCATCTGTCTTAGTCCAAAAGGTGATTGAAAACACATTTTTACAACAGAGAAAATGAATAGCCATGGTTAATTTGGTAGATGGGAATCTTCTCTGGGAAAGTGAACAACGGCTGATCAGAGGGTTGCATTCTTACTGATAGTGCAGCTGCTGATGTTTTTTCCATATCAGTGTCAAAGAGGGAAACCAGCAGCTCCCATGCCAATGAGAGGGCTATCTGTTACGAATGTCAGCACTTTGTAAACTACTTCACTATACTCCCTGTCTCTTCTCTTTACCTCTTAGCCTCTGCTTTAATAAATATTTTAGATGGAGAGATATTCTCTGCAAGACCTAAATGTGCTGTGTAGATGTACTGTAAATGTGTAGAAGAGCAGAGCCTCCTTTTACCACCTGCTCTGAGTTCCACTCACAAAAATCTGATGGTAGAAATGAGTAGGACAGACTGAGACAAACCAAGTGAAAAGGTGAATATGCTCAGATTCAGACATAAAACCTGATACTAAAAAAAAAAAATCACCAGAACACTTGATAAAAAATCTACGTGAGTAGATTCTGACTTTTAGAGTGTAACTTAGATGAGTTGTTAGCTGAGGTTCTGCAACATTTAATTCATGTTAAGTTTTTTTGTTTTTTTTTTGTTTTTTTTTTTTCACTTCTGATTTTTCTCCAAAAGCAGAAGTGGAGGAAATCCCTCAAGAAAGGCAGTTCTGGAGATTTCCAACTCATTTTGGGGCTCTAGAGATTCAGATAGTTTGGGTAAACATTTTGTATGTTTATCTGAACTGAACCTGAACTCTAAATCTTCTAGGGTTCATTCAGCTAAGTCAAAGGGAGGAAAGCCTATAATGATAATTTTAATGTTCTTTTCTCATTCAGCCTTGGATATGACCCTCCCCAGACTTCTGAGAATTTCTATGTGCTGCCTTAAACAAAGAGAAAGCTAAATAGCATGTATCACATATGCACAATTAAACATTGTACGCACCATTACAGTTTCAGCTGCTATACAGCCCAGTGGCCAGTTGCTGTCTTTGTAAGAGGATTTAGCTGGAAAACAGATGACCTTTTCCAACCTGACATTGTCTCTAATGACATCTTTCATGTCAGATGAAGATAACTTACAAGAAACCACTAGAAACAAAATTACTGAGCTACAGTAAGCAAAGCAATAAAAAGAGAAGATCATTAAACAAAGACATACAGGAATATGTAGTGTTCATACCATCAAGTTTTTAGAAGTGAATATAGTAACTTTTTGCTTGTCTGACCTTATAATAATCACAGCATCAGAGTTCTTAACATTTATCTATGGAGACCTCTGGGAAACAGAGGAGCAATTTATTATCTCTATTCTATAGAAAAGAATTTTCCATAGTTCCAAAGACAACATCATAGCCTTCCTGATGTCAAAGGTGAGGCACTAGCTGATTTCTCTTGCTGCAAGATTTTACTACTAGAAGTTAATGTAAGAAATCCACAGCAGAGTGAGGAATAGAGTCAAGATTTCCATGTACTTTGTCAAACTATCCACGCATACCCCATCATCCACCACAGTTATTACTGGATCAAATTTGTACTCTTGTATTACATGTAATGAAGCTGTGATATGTTCCCTAAGAGTTCTCTGGCTTGAAAACACCCATAAGGGCTACCCTGGCCTAGCTTTCATATCTTCTGTCCTCTTGAGACTGTATCAGGGATGACAGTGCTCTTGCACATATTAACAAACAGATGTGGTGAAAACATAGGGCCTGTATTCCAGTGTCCTTCCAGATGCAAGAAAGTTAATTGCTAGAAAAGTGCATAACTAAATTTCCTTTGTCAAACCTGCAGATTAATGGTTTGGTAGCAAGTTTAAAGAGGCAGTGTGCTTCATTGCTGAGGTTTGGAAACGTGATGCCCTCTATTCCTATTACCTGCCTTCAGGCACCTACGTGAGTACCACCGGTAGGAGCCTTCAGTGCCTCCTCTGTGGAGTGAGGGCTAGTGACTGCGCTGTAAGATCTGGCTCGCTTTCTGGTGCTGCCTGGAGTTACAAGGGATAAATCTAAAGTTTACTTCCCGAATGCCTTCCCAAGTCATACTTCTAATGTTTATGAAATCACTATGACTGTGTTACCACAGCAGCAATCATTTATGCCTTTGGAGCTGCCTGCCACTGCAGGGGAAATTCGGAA
>NW_009609964.1:34110-63472 GCF_000690535.1 Cariama cristata
CAGCGTGTGTATGCTGCTCTCATCAGCTTCCCTCTGTGGGAGCAGATGCATGTTGAGACTTCTTCCAAACTTTAAGCACTGCTGTTAGGTCCTTCAGTCACATGAAATGTCTGTTGCAAAGTTAAGACTGGGCTTGTTCACAGATTTCTGACAGGAGCCTCGAACAAATTGCAGTTAATTTATACTTTTGAACAGGAACTAGGCGGGATTCAGTAATTTTGTGGGATTTCCAGATTTTTTAAATTTGGCTAGCTTTCTGTTTTCTTCTGTGTGTGGATCCATGCAGGCATGAAGTTCATAGATAGGAAGCTATGAAAGCAGTAGCTTAAGGAATGACTTTCATCAGCCCTTGTGAATGGAGTCTTCCTGTCTGGCATACTTATTTTGCACACCTTACTTCACGTTGCACTCAGTCTTTCTAAAATACTGCCTCCTGGAGAGTATGCTTGAATGAAACCACTCTAAACTCATTCATCCTATTGGAAAAGCTTTGCTTTTTTTTTTTTTTTTCCTCCTAATGAAACTAATGTAATGGAGGACTGAGCAGGAGAAAGGTATTAATGAACAAATCCTCTAGAGGTAATTGCTTAGGGGAAATGTCCAGCAGCATGCAGGAATACCTCCTAGACATACTTAACCTGGTATGTGCAACTGTGTTTACATAGCAAACCAAAGAAGATTAGCTTCTATACACAAGGTCCAAGGAGATGTGAACCAGGGGAATTATACTTACTTGAAGGATACTGCACGGTGAACTTTTTATGATCAAAGATTGCTTTGGTGCCTTTCCCACAGATCAAACTCAGCCTCAGCTCAAGATTTGGGTATAAAATTGATTGAAATGTTCACTGCCTGAAACCTTTTTAGTTTACCTAAATATGCATTGTTCCTCTGCTTTTGTCCTAGTTTTGAAAATATTTGTTTTGCCATCCAAAGAATAGGTATGACTTTCTTTTGAAGCCAGATTATTGGATGCAAGTTTAAAAAATTGAGTACTTGCAAAAGATACTTAGATGTGAGTCTTGCAATATCTTTTATTCTGACAATGTTTTACAGAGAAGTCCCACTGAAAGCAGGTCACCATCAGCAGTAAGATTCTAGCGCTGATGTAGCTTTATCTCAGAGAGAGAAAAGCCAGGCAATAAAATGGGATTATCAGTGGAAATGAAAACATTAAAAGGAGTGAAGCGTAAGAATAAACAGTCTCTCTCACACGCCCTCAAAAGAGGATCTTTCAACTGGGACTTCAGATAAGGAAACATTTCCACTAGAGGTGCAATTAGGAGAAATAATTGCATCAGTCGAACTCTGGGTCAGTTGACCTTGGACCTCATTGTGACTTAGGTCTGATTCTGCCCTGAGCAGGAACAGACAAGGGAATATGGCTGTACACGAACTTTGTGGAGCCCAGATTCATCCCTTTCTGAGTCTGAACGCCACAGGTCAAAGCATTGACTCTTAATATTGCCAAACAGTAGGGGGGCTAAGATCCAGATCTGGACGGGGACCTACGCAGTGTGGTTTGGATCCCCTTTATCCCTAGGGTGCTGTAGCATGCTATCACACTTTTGCTTTCCCTTGTTGCACTTATTTATTTGTGAGTCATGCAATTCTGTCATCTCACGGCCCGGTTTCTTCTCTCCTGATGAAGTCTGAGAATGGTGATTAATGTCTTATGTTTTGTTATGCCATGAGTTACCATAGGAATGAGCTTGAGGTTGCAAATCTAATGAAGTATCCTACCTTATGGAACAAAGAAGAGCAGGAAGTGGGCAAGAAGCCTTATGTGAAAGTCTGTTGTGAGATTGGTTTAGGTCAGCCTGCTGTCCTGGTACTTCCCATCTTGTCTTTCAGCACATAAAGGAATCTTATTAGAACTTGCTCTGACTAGGAATTATTTGTTACTTAAATATGGAGTTTACAGCCTAATTTCCTCTATGCTTTTTGAAATAATGGCTGTGAAATTCTTGTTTACTGACTGGAAGTTTTTTATTTGCAGAAAAAGGAAGAAAATATACCTAAAAGCAGAAATATATGGTGCAACAATTTGAGAACTGCTGAGAAAAAACACCAGCACCCTCCATTCTAGCCCAGGATGCGTTGCTCTGTTGTGGGTGTACTGAGAAGAGTGTAAAACCAGAGCAATATTAGAGCGATGCTTTCATTGTTAAACTGTCAAAACAGCTGGTAATCTGCAGTGTAGGGACTTCCTGGGACAGGGGTTCTATCTTCACATTTGTGTTTTATAGCCAGTGGTCCTCACTTCCTTCACCTCTAATATGCTTCAAAAGTATACAGGTTTTTGCAGACTGGAAGAAACATTTCACTCTGCACAAAGTTATTAGAAAGGGTGGTGCAATCTCTGAACAGCTAGTATTATTGTTTCCTAGTCAGTGATAGTGCC
The DNA here is from genome assembly GCF_000690535.1 of Cariama cristata. NCBI lineage: Eukaryota > Metazoa > Chordata > Aves > Cariamiformes > Cariamidae > Cariama > Cariama cristata. Next base: position 36,515 of record NW_009609964.1, read on the forward strand.
AAGTGTGTAGGAAGCTGAATTCTTCCTGTACAAATATTTCCCATAATTTGTACCTTGATTTCCACTATGCTAATTAAAATCACTTCCTGGCCTGGGGTGGGCTTTTTTTTCTCTTTGGGCATGCGAAAAGGCTGGAAAACTATATGGATAACGCAGTTGCTTGGAGTTGTCCTTTTCCAGAACTCTGGTCTGTGTGGTGTGCAGGACTGTGCTGGGAATTTCCCTCCTCACATTTGAGCCCTGCCTACGATTTATAGGAGAGGGAGGGAAGTCCTGACATTTGGAACACAGCAATGCCTATTGCTTATTTCCCAGTAGAACTTTTGACTTAAAAGAATTTAGATGCTTTTCTTTATTAAATGGAGTGAATACTTCAGTGTTTTCAACTGAAAGCCCATCAACATATCTCCATATTTTGTCAAGGGGCCCAGCTGCCAATTCTCAGTGGAAGTGCTGTTAGCAGTGGTGGTAATCCAGCATGGTGGTCTAAGAAAAGGATAGGAGCCAGACATTTGTGTTCAGGCTCCAGTTTTCTCTCTTGTATTTGGCTACAGTCACCGAAACCAAAGCTTTAAAAAAAAAAAAGTCTCTGGTTTGTTATAAACAAGATGGTCACCTCAGAATCAGCCCCCCCCCACTTTTGAAAATGCTGTCTCTTACCTTCGTACCTCTGTTTCTTGATCTATCAACGCTCAATGATGCTATATTTCTTAAACTAGACTTGGCTGTTTGATTAAATCTAAGAAAGTAAATGTGTGGATGGTAGACTAGGTTGTTAATTTTGGTCTGTAATTGCAAACTGAGACTAGAGTAGGAAAAGTCATACAAAACTGGATTATGTATTTGAGACTTTAATCTCTGCCATTAAATCTCCATCTCTCTCTGTCTCTTTCTCTCCCTCTCTTAAGCACACATGTCCCCAGGCCTCATACTCTCTGCTCTGGCTCCCAGCTCATCCCTGCTGTCACCACAGTGGCATTTGGCAGTCCCTGAGGTGAGAGTGGGAGCTGAAAGTGTGCTGCATGGTGTCCCGCAGCTCTGCCCCAATACAAAACACATTTCCCACCTCCAGGATGCTTTTTCGTGTCTCCCCTTTCTGAGCATTCCCTCTTCCCCTACTCCTGCAGAACAGCACTCCCTTTCCTTTAAGAAAAGTTTTATATTAAGATTACTAATTTTAACCTGATTATTGTTTGTGAAACCAATAATTGGAAGAAGTCAGTTATTGGTTAGCAGCTTTAGTGGTAAATCAGTTCCAGCAGTGAGAAGCTCTACTCTCTCTCTCCTCCCCTCTGTCTGAGATCCTTTGCTGGGTCCATATGGTGTAGGGGATGTAAGCACTTCGGAGGAGTGTTTCAATATACAGTTATGATTCTAATTTTTGGCGTCAGCTTTTTATTACAAGTTGTTGCCTGGCTGGAGGCGTGAGAGAGTGGGAGCAGGGAGGGTTCTCGACCATGTGTGAAGCAAGGAGACAGCAGGCAGCAGTAGCAGAAATAATACAATAATTTTTCTCTGGAGCATGAAAATGGGGTTTGGAGCAATCCCCTTGGCCCTTAATCTCTTGCTAATTTATATCTGTTGCTAGCTCCGGGGTTTATAGCATGGACCATGACAGTTTTGCTGGGAGGAAGGGTCAGGATTTCAACCACAAAAAAAAGTTGTAGCTTAAGTTAGTAACACATAAAGTGTTTTGGTCTAGCATAAAAAAGGGCACACAAAGGGTGAAACCCAAACCTCTGGTTTAAAATAAGACCTATTCTAGGTACTGGTGTTCTTTTTCTATATTGTCTTGAGTTTGATTTTCATGTAGGTCTAAAAACATAATGAAAATGTAAGCCAATGTGTTTATCATAATAGAGAATAAGCTCCTGATACGCAGCAATTTGATTTGTATTTTATATTAGGCAGAAGTTGATACTTATTTATAAGATCAGTAAATGCAACCACATTTCCAAACAAAACCAGTAGTAATTGTAAGAGATTGTGCGAAATTATTAGTAAATGGCAATGAGGCAGAGTAATAACCTCTGATTAGCAATTACGAAACCTGGAGATGCAAAGTTAAAACTAAACTCAAAAAGGAATGAAAAGATGTGAGGGACAAATATACTCAGATTTAGGCTCTGTCCTGAAGTGATCTCTTGTAGTAGCCTCATAATATCAGACATTATTACCATGCGCACAATACCACACACAGTTCTCCCTAATGAAGCGCTGAGGCACCGTGGTTGATGGGAAAACCAGAATAACAGAGATTCCCTAGGGCACAAAACGAGCAAAAGCATCAGACTGACTTAACATGGAGCCAGGTCTGATCCAGCCGAAATTATTAACTCTATTCCAACACCAGCCCTGCTAAGCATAACCTGGTCACTTTGTGATTATGCGGGTCCCTGTGTACCATGTTGTCTTGTGCTCTGGGTCGTGCTGGGCTTATAACATAAATAATAAGAACCTTGTTGAGCACCTGAGGGAAGGAGCACAGGTACACCCTGAGGACGTGGCTGATGGCTGGATTTGGTGGGCTGTAGAATGCTGAAGCAGCTGGATGGAGGCTCCTGAGGGGCAATACTGGAGATCAGAGGTTCCCAGCAAGGTGTGTGTGGGTTTTGTGTCTTACACTCCGGTGCTTTTACCTCCTCACAAACTACGCAGGGAGCTGAGGTGCCTAAATGAAGGTTAGAGATCCCCCTTAGGAGTCACTAGTGAGGTGCACTGCATGATCTTGTGTATTGCGCTTGCCTGTAAGAGAAAGCTTTGTGATCTGTTAAATTTCAGTTTTGGGCCTTCCTGAAAGTAGTTAGGGAACAAATGAGTGTACAGAGTACTTCTGAAGGAGAAAAAGATGAGAGTATTCCATGGAGACGTATTAAAGTCAATCCAAAGTGAACCGATGACTTTACAACCCTCAAGCAAAGTACCCCAGATCATTTGTTTTGTGCAACAGGATTGTGTATGAAATATGAAAATGTGTACATGACCTTCTTTTAAACTGCTGTGATTTATTGCTGCCAGAACCATGAGGGAATCAAGATGAACTTATGAAGAAATCAATGTTATGTGGGATTGCAAAATGATGGTAGGTCTGACGAGTCCATTCTGAAAACCTTTAACCACAAGAAATCTGCTGCTTTACTCAGATGTTGCAGAGTGGATATCTCATCCACTCTTATTCCAAAGAGCCTAAGGTCTCTCGATGATTTTCAGAAGGTGATGTTTGCCTTTTTTTTAGTATTAGTGTTTGTGTTCTGTGCAATCTTCTGCATGCACTTATGGTTTGTTGTCCTGATGTTTTTTTAATTGCTGAGAAACTTGAATGATGCTGGTTTTATTTTGTTTGGCCACATAAAGAAACTCAATTTACCTTTTCCAGATTATTCAGCAACCTTTATTTGCTTTGCTCTGCTAAACATGCTTTACTTTAAAAACTACTATGTTATTTCATATTTATAACTTGACATGTGCTTCTCCCATTTTCCCCCATCCTTCTCAATACCTTCATTCTGCAGCTGCTCTCTTCAGGTGGTGGTTTTGAAGCAGGCAGATGAATTTGTATTTGTATTCTTCAGAAAACACTGTTAATCTACTGAAGAAAAAAAATTCTTTGAGCTGAAAAATGGGACAGCACAGCATTCAAATCATAATACAATTATGTTTGGGAAGGTACTGTAGCGTGACTTCTGATTTTCATTGCCTCTCAGTGTTTCCTACAGTATAAGAGTAAATCTACCTGATATTTAACTACGTTTTTTTCCTCCTTTTCTCTGTGTGCTTTTGTGAACGATGAGTGCATCAATTAGCATGCCTGAAACCTTGAGGTACCTCAAGCAGACGTTGTTTTCCAAAAATACTGAGGTCTCAAGCCTGCTGGGTGATTCAAAGCAAGGACTCAAAATCACAAATTACTTTCAAAAATCTTTAATAGGTTTTGACCTAAGTGGAGTTTTGACCTATCCAAGAACTAGCTTATAAAGGTATTGTGGTACATGAGCTGTGTGTCTGACTTCTTGGTAAAGCAATAAAGTGGTCTGCTTTGTGCTGTGCAGAGCTAACTTTTGTGGAGGTTACCTGTACAACAGCTTTGGGAATGCTAGCAGGTAGTTGGTCCTCATTAGATAGGTGTGATGGACAGCCCCCATCAGACAGATGTAACATATGTAGGTAGTGGGTGTCTCGTAGAGCACAGTGACATGGCACCTACGCAGCCAGGGGAAGGTGCTGCGGCCCCAGTGCAGCAATGTGTGGCTGTAAGGCTGCCCGGGATCAGACCTCCTTCCCACTCGTCGTGTCATGGTCGTGCTCCACTGCCGTGCATCACCCATCCTCAAAACCAGCTGGCATTTGAGGTCTGTTGGTGGCAGTAACATACATGACTCTGTGCCAAACTCGACTCTTGCTTTCTCCGTGCTGGGGCCATCAAAACGTGATGAGGCTTTATTAGACATGACTTGAGAGTGGCTTCTTCTCAGCTCTCCTGCATCTGTCATGGCAGAGTTCTCTGTTGCTACAGAGTCCCCCATTATAGGGCTGTGAGAGCAGGACAGTGCTCCCTCACAGCCCAAACGATGTCTGCTTATGATAATATTCCTAGCAGAGATGCTGGCTGAAAGCCTTTGCCAATGAAACTGTCTTTGGTAGCATGTTTCCCTTCTTACCAGAAGGGGAGGATGATGACATTTGCTTCCCTGAAGCTTCTGGCCATTGGGCTTAGAATAGGCAGAATTTCCTTTTGCTTCTGGTAAAAAATAGTCAAGGTTATGTATGACAGGGCTGTGTCCTGTATGGATCATGTTAATTGTATATACATCTCAGCGTGAGATAAGTCTGGCCTGACTCCCCATTACTTTGCAGTTATGTATGACAGATACAGATTTCTTTTTCTCAAAAAAAATTTTTTTTTAAATTAGAAAAACTTTGTGCTCAGACAAGATTAATAATTTTTTCAGAGTTTTCAATGTTTTGATGAAAAACTAGATCCTGTAATTTTTATTATTATTATTATTGCCATGTGTTATTGTTATTGCCATCATTTTCAGTCAAATCTGTGAGTTTGTTTCAGTTTTATTTTCGAATGAAAGTTTTTGCCTTGAGACCTTAATTTGTAGGTATTTTTTTTTCTTTGGGTGTGGTTTGGTAACATACTATCCTTCAATAGGGATGAAATCAGCTCAGGAGGTACTTGGTTCAATTTCAGGATTTCAAGACTGGCCTTAGAGTAGAGGAATTGTTTGACAGGTCGCACTTTGTTTCCTCTCCCTCTGCTCCCATGTTTTGCTTGTGTGAACAGAGCAATTGCTGCTGAGAAGCTGATGTCCATGTGAAGCGCATTTCAGGTTCTCTACCTTGAACTATTTCTAATCTGGTCCTATAGGCTGCATACCTGTAACTTGCTGGAGTGCAGTAGGTGCACTGCTAGAGTGGATCTTCCAATTTAGTTTTATAATCCAATTTGTGAGCCCTAAGGCTGCTTGAAGTGCAAACCAAAGCATGGTAAGTGGGATGATGAGGACATTTTCTTCAAAAGCTTACTCCTGATTTGAAACAGAAAGCTAGTATGTTCACACTGCCTTTGTTTCTTGTGCTCAGTGAATCCTGACACATTACTGTCTATGTGAATATCCCTTGCGTAGTTAAATCTTCAAAAATGCAGCTGTGATCTCATGCAAACTTAAGCATTATGGACATTTACACAGTAAAAAAGAAAAAAAAATCTAGTATCGTAAGACGTCCTATTCAGTGTGCATTAAAACTCTGTGAGTGGTTGTCCTCCCTGTGCTTCAGATCATTTACATGTCATCTGGAGCAAGTATCTTGTGTGCAATTTTTATCAGTTCAAAATGTGGACTAATTTTCCCATATTCAGTGGCCTTCAGCAGTAAGTTCTTCGAAGCCCCATGCTGTCCATGGTGTCATCTACTCTTTATACCTGGCCTGGATTCTCTTCCACTTGCATTATGCCCTCACTTCTAGATAAACTCTACTTCTGACCTGTTTTGATTTACCACCTGTGAAATAGTCATCTACTTTCTGAGATAAAAGCACAGATGATAACCGTGTGATGTGTTTATCCGCTCCAGGCCAACTTAAATTTGGGAGCGAAAGGTGTCCTGTTGAATTCAGGATTATCGTCATCCATCAACCACCTGTGTAAGTAGAGTTACATCCAAGGAATGTAGTGCTATATTAGCCGTATTTTTCTATGTCTGTATGCTTATAACAAAACTATGGTCTAACATGCGTGGATGTTACTAGTATGTTAAATATACACAACAACCAACCATTAACGAGTTTTGTAACTGTGATGCTTCTTCAGTCCACTCAGTGCTCTTGAATGTGAGCCAACATTAATTCAAGCCCAGTTGATCCTAATAAGTAACTAAGACCCCATTTCATAAACATGCAATTCTAGCTTGTTATTTCTGGCACTGCCATTAAGCAAAAGTCTCTGCCCTTAGGATGACAGACTTAAGGGATTAAGAATAAACTGAAAATCGTGAATAATTCACAACTTCTTCCCTCCTCCTCACCGAAGGCAATTTTAGAGCGTCTCAATAACTGCTCTCAATTATACATTTTTTCTTCTGTGGGCTATGCACAGGAGTGTGACCTGCCAGTGCAATGGGATTTGCTCATATGAGTGGAGTCTGTAGGATTGGATGTAATATCTGATACTTTCTATTATCATCATAGATTCACTAGGACAAAGCACCAATGCCTGCACTAAAAGCTGCTACTTACACTTAGCCATCCTGGATGGGGATCTTTAGTGCCTGCCTGATTGTGTTGTCCCAATATATATTTCTTTTCAAAAGAAATCTATGACATTTCAAAAGAATCTATGACATTTTTTACTAAGATGCAATTAGTGTCATTTCTTACCACAGTCCTTCAGATAATCCGGAACATGTGTTATACTTGTTCCTTAAATAGACTTTCTCTTCTACTTCTCTGATTTTGTGGAAAGATATTTTATGAAGATCTTGTGGAAAAGGAGAAACTTTGCAGTTTATTAAGAATGCATTTTATTACATAAAATCTGGTGATGTAGGAGTTCAGATTAAAGCAACATAGACTGAAAAACGATGTATTTCTCAATACAGATATTTCTTACTCAGCCTTTATCTCTACCATGTCACTGGGTTTCTCATACAGCTGTTGAAGCCTTAGAGCTGTAGAATATAGGTTTAGGACTGTTCATTCGTGTGTGTGTACGGTGTCCAGTCACTGGTGTCTTTTGCTCTCTGAGCTTCTAGGCATTCCGGTGATATGGAAGAGAGTAAGAGGTAAGGATACGCTTTGTCTCTCTCCTGCAATGAGAATTGCTTGCTTGCGTTCATGAAGTCTGTGTTGCTAACATACTTTTTTGCTCAAACTCTGAACTTTCTTGCTGATGGTGCAAAGCCTATATAATGCTATTGTATTGTTGAAGCATTGTGCCAAAATTAAGAAAAGAAGTCTAGTTAAATTAAAAATTGAGATACTAATGGCCTTATAGACTTGCTGTCTTATTTATTCAGTATCAGTGAATGACTGTGCTGTTCGGCAGCATTCATTAATTTTTCTCAAGTGGTTGCTGATGTCGTTATTGTTCTGGGCTTTCTTTTTTTCTTCATGTGCAATTGTCATTTTTATCAAAGCATGTGAGGAGAATGCTGTGCACATAGCTGTGTGAGGAATGAATTCAGAAAAGGCCAAGTCAGTTTGTAAGAGAAATCAGGTGTATTGCCATCAAGTTTTGGGTCAGTGACAGGGCACCAAGTGACTTGGCTTTCTTAAAAAAAAGACTAAGGCTTTTAATTTCTGAACAGAACGGGGAAATGTGTGCAACCCACAGAGACTGGAGTCTCTCCAGGCCTATCTAACATAATGAGAGAATTCTTTGTGAAATGCATAAAACGATGACATTTTAGTGGTGAGTGAAATATTTGATTACTTTTTCCATAACCTAAAATAATCGGAATGTTCTTTTGCAATCCTATTCCCGGTGAGGACTAGGAATGTGTAACCTCACCATACATCTACCTCAGAGACATCTCCAGGGCAGCATGTGGTGATATGGAAAAATGGGTTGAAAAGTCTTTTTTAAGCCCCAAGGAAAAGTTACAGCCATGTTCATCTGGGAAAAAAAAAAAAAAAACAGAAGATTAATTCAGTGTCATGACCACAAGTCTGAGGAGAGGGAAGATGGTCTGGGTGAGGTTTGGTGAGTGCTGCAGTGGCCAGCAAGATAAGGGTGAGTGCCCGGCTTAGTCTGGTGTGTCCGTGTGGCTGTTTGCAGAAGGGGAGAAGGGGCACGCTGCTGGCTGGCACCCCAGGACAGGGCAGCACAACCCTGGTCCAGCTGGGCCCTGAGCTGCCTCTTTGCCCCTTTCAGTGCACTCTGCTCCCTGCCACCGTCCTGAAGGGGTCACTCCTGGCTGAGGGCTGAAATGGCTACAAGACATTGAAGTCTGTCTTAGTTCTCACAAGCATTAGTATTTATTGGTGTGTGAGGAGTTAGTGAATAATAAAGAAGGGATTTTCACACTTTGCAACACAGAGGAGATTTTTAACATCATGCAACATCTCTGGCTAGCATGGATGGTGGGTTAGCTTGGTCTTTCACAGCAATGCTTATTTGGGACATTGAGAGGCATGATTAAGCATTTCAGTGGTGGTAAAGAACAATTAAAGTCTATTAAATTGGTCGTTGGAGTTCAGATCATGTATGCTCCTGCAGCAATAGGACTACTCCTAGGTACTATGTTAGGGTTTTGTATTTGATGTTTGGACACTGAGCAGCTCTGCCACAGTTAAGCATCACCGTGACACAAGCCATAGCCAACCACAGAAGAAAAGGAGAGTCTCTGCCCTGTGGAAATGGCAACTGGACATTCAGGAGGAATCTCGTGGGCTGAGATTCCCAGTACACCAAGAGCTGCATTGGCATGTGAAACAGAAATAGACAGGCATTGGGTGATATCTGTCTGAACAGCTTGGGATTGCTTTAAAGGTAGACACAATCTTTCTACTCCCAGTGGCACCATATCCCTGCTAGCAGAGGACTATGTGTATTTAGTCACTAAGTACAGAGTATATATTCCTCAGTATGGCTGTTTTATCAGACTGTTAGTGGCTAGTTCTCTCATATTTTGTGTAAACACAGAAAAAATTTATCAAAGAGTAGTTTGCAACTGGACTGTGTTGATACAGCATTTCATGAGGACACAGAATACCCTGAATGACTGTTTCTAATGTAAAAACATTAAACCATTTAAAGCTGGACCAGTTTAATTGATGAGTTAGACCATGAGTAGCCTGGTGCAAAGGAGCTAATATCTATAAGAGGCTGAAAGACTGGAAAGGGATGGTAGGAGTTATATATTGACAGAAGATGAGCCAGGCTACATCATGCCTCTTTGCCAAATTAATTATTTGTTTCAATATTTATAAAAGTGAATAGGGAACAGATGGTAGAAATGGAGATGCCTGTTAGGTTTCTGTAATGGAGGAAGGAGAAAGAATGAAGGGAAATCAGAATTCCACCATAAGAGAGGAACAGGAAATTAAAATGTCAGACAACTGACAAAACTGCAGGACCACACACCAATATAAAGAGGTTTCTCATAGGATCTCTAAAGCATTTTAAATTTAAGTCTTTCCTCTTTTGCCACCCAGAAATCAGAATAAAGATTTTTTTTTTTTTTTTTAAAAAAAGAGGAAAGTTGAAACACACACCCTCAACCCAGTTGTTAAAATACAGTATATTGAAAATTTCTTTGGAAACGTGTCTGAGTAGTTTGGAAAAGTCCTACTGTAATATGTAGTAAGAAGACAGAGGAGAGGAGATGGGGAGTTCCTGGCTCATGTATTGAGTTTGGTGGTATCCACATCCTTGCCCTTGGCAGTAAGAATTCATGATCTTTACTCTGCAAAGACTGGTGATATGGCAGGCAAAGGTCTTGCAGATGGGGGTTAACAGAGAACTCTGGGTTACATTCGTCCTCTGCAGCTGTTCTGAGCAGCCGTTGCTTGTGGTTTGTCTTTGCATTTGGCTGCTTTTATGGTAATTTCACCTGAGGTTCAAGATGTGAGAGATGGGGACAAAGGAGTACTGCTGGTGTAGGGGTAGCCTTTCAGTATATGTTACACCTAGAACATCAGAGGAGGGAAGGAGGAAAATAAGGAGATAAGGGGATAGGAAGCTTTCATGTTGAACAGATATGGTGGAAATGTGCCAGGTACATTAACTGAGGGGCAGGGATCCTGAATCCATGTGGAATTCTGATAGTCCCCCTGCAGCCAGCATGCAGCAATGTATTCTCTATGCCTGTCAGTAGAAGTGAGATCCGGAAAAGCCAAGCTGCTTTTCGCAGAATTCTGTTTGCGCTGCATCATTATCTGAACCAGCTGAATTTGGAAAGAGGTGAATCCAGATAGGGTTACTGGTCTCTTCCCCTCTCAGAATTTCTTCTGCTTTTTACTATCCATGGGAGCACAGGGAGATATGTGCTTTATCCAGTACCATTCGCAGCTGGGGAGGGTTTGCTGCCACTCTAATAATCTTTGCTTCTTTAGCTGTCCTCTCTTGTGTCTCTTCATATTCAGCAGTCATCACTGAATAAGAGCTGTCTGCTGACCTTTCCTTCAACAGTAAATTCTGAGCCAACTGTGCTGCTCTGCTGAGATATGGATATTTTTCTTTCCGTCTGTCTGTCTTGTGGTAGAGTTTTGTATGTCTCACTTTGACTTTGGCCAAGTGCCTCACAAGCTATGGACTCTGAATGTCTGCCTTATTTGGAGAAAAATGTAGGCTTTTCAGTTCGTTTGACCTCCCAGTAAGTTTCCTACTCTCCTTTGACCTGTTTCTGCCATGCCAGTCTTTGTATTAAGCTTTTTCCTCTCTTTCACATGTAAGAGTTCACTGATCCCTCTTCCTTCCCCAATAAAAAGAAGGGAAAATTTTAGTAGCTGCTGCTACTTGTACTCCAGTCCTTCTGCTGGCGTTTGATATTCATCCCAGGAATAAGACATTTGCAAGTTCACATTCACACCAGGTCAGCAAATGCTGCTGGTGAGGATTGTGTTGAAACTTGTAAAATAGCCTGCTTTAATCGTGAGTACGGACAGGTCTGCCTCATAGAACTATTGCCCACTGCATCTTAGCATAGACTGGCAAATTCAGCCCTTTGCAAGCAGGCTGTATAGACAGTCCCTGAGAAATAGGCTATTGTGCAATCATGTTCCAAGAGTAGGCTTTTCAGGTGGTATTGGTGAATGTAACTATAGTTTTGGAGGCAAATGCTGGTGTCTCAGTTGGATCAATGAGATCAAGATTAAGCCCTTCAGATCAAATGCAGACCACAGTCCACCAGCACACTGACTGTATCTGTAGTCAGGTCTTCCTCCAGTTAACAACTGGTAAACCACAAAAACAAAGTGCAGCGCAAAACTCGATGTGGTAGAGTCCTTGGTCAATGACAATAAGATGCAATGAGAAGAAGATGCATTTTGTGATTTCCTCTGTATCAGCTTTCAAAAGGAGAAGTGTTGGAAGGAGAGGAGAAATAAGAATGCAAATCAATGGTGCAGCAGTTCAGGGACAAGCAAAGTGTTGGATGGATCCATTCTTTATTTGTCTGATGGTCTAAAATGGGAACTTTCCATAAATGCATGGCTTTATGTGGCATTTGTGGTAAGCAGGTAGCGCGGGAGCTGCAAATAGATTTGTTTCTAGCTGGATGGCAAAAGGAGGAGTTAGTGCTTTTTCCTTTTTGCTTTTCTCTCTTTCTCCACACACTGGGAGCTTTAGCAGGTGCCTCTTTTGGCAGATAGGTATCTCAGGCACCTGGTGTTTCCAAAAGAGATGAACTGAACTTATCCGAACTTGTCAACTTGCCTAAAGTTACCATGTACTGATCATGTGAAGAAATAAGGGACATTCAGGTGTGGGACACAAGGAGTCAGGGTCTTTGCTGATCACTGAGTGAGACGAGACTCACCCATGAAGCAGGGTATGAAGGAGGTTTTTTTGTACAGTTTTCATCTGCTTTTCATCTGGCATTGCTTCCGATAAAGCTAGCTTTAAATTCATCCCAGGGGCTACTCCAAAGATGAGTTGTATTTGGTCCAATGAATTTGTGACTTAAAGGCTAAAAAGAAGACATACATGTTATAGAAATGTTGCCTGTGATTGGAGAGGAGAAAGAATCCAGTCCCTTGTTCCAGCATGTTCACCTCTGTGGGGTTCCTTCCTTATAATTTATTTTTTCAAGGATCTGACTGAAGCTAATGGCCAGCCTGGAATAAATATTAAAGATATTTTCTTCCTTGCCTCTCTACTTAACTGAAGCCTGAAATGTGCTGTCCTGCCATGGACAGGATGGATAGGAGAGACTTGAGTGAGGCTCAGTCCTGTGGAAGAGAAATGCACTGGTAGACAGGGAAGGAGAAGGATCAGCATCAGCACAATATCCAAGGAACTGATGTCTTTTTCAGAGTTATGCTTATCTGTACTCTTAAAGTGAGCCTTTGATAATGCTTCCTTCACCTGGAAGCCTTGCAAACCCCAGCCTCTGGTGTGCTGCCTCCCTCTGCATCAGTCCCCGTCTTACCACAGAGCTGCTGCTGTCTGTGTGGTCTCTGAAATTCACACGGTTTGGTGGCAACCAGTAGGGAGGGAAAATAAAGTGTTTTATTTATTTAGAGTCAAGCACAGTTTAAAATCCATTCTAAATAAATAAAAACTCTTAGCCAGATTTATGTAAATAAAAAAGCAGATTTTCCCCTCTCTTTTGGCTGCTGTTGAACAGCATCAATTTCAAGACCACACAAGGAGCTGTGTCAACAGCTCTGAAACGTGCGGTGAAGGCAAAGGTAGGAGGGGCAGGAAGGACCTTGATAACTTGCTTTGGGCTTCCAATGCATGGAGGTTCCCTGTGTACGTAAAGGAGTAGCCCTGACTGCGGTGGGTTAAAACGTTAGAAGAAAACTGGGACCATCTTATGTCTTTAACAGAGGAATATTTCTATAAAAGGCCAGTTTTTCATTAGATTGTTCATCCACTTTACCAAGTCATCTGTGTGAATGGTAGGATAAGTTGGCATAGCTGGGCGCTATTATTTCAGTCTTTTAGTATAGCCTAGAGGTGATGGAGCACCCATAAAAAGCAGTAGTTTGATGAAGAAACATTTTATTCTTAGGAGGCTGATCACATTTGGCTTTTGGGGACTGAGTCTGCATTACACAAAGGTTCCCAGTTTCCATCACATGGTGCTCCCACACAGGTACTGACAGTGCCATCTCTTCTGTTACAACCACCACTTAGGAAAACTCCAAGCATGGTTTCATTTTCTTGGGAATGAAATGTATTCTGTCTGCACAAGGTTTCAGATGTCTCTTCCCTTTCAGACCTGCCAAGCTCTCAGAAAGGGTGACAAACAGCTGCTATGTGGAGCACCTGGGTTTTGTTACGCTGTATGAGAGGTTATAACAGGCCTTAAACAGATATCTGCTTTAAGTGGGTTCTCCTCATGACAGCATTTATTCCTCTGCTTGCAGATGAGGATGGGATGGAAGATATGGTTCTGCTGGTTGCAAGATTAGGCTGAGAATAAAAAGGGCCCAATTAATGATTGTTATTTTGTGACTGGTCAGAGGGCACTACAATTCTGACAAAAAAAAATCAAAGAAACATTCTTGCAAAGCAAAGCCTTGCTCACAGTTCATTACCTCTTTCATATTCTGAATCTCCTTGGGCTGGTGGACAAAATGGCCAACAGATGTTAGTCACATTGAGGAAAAATTTCAAAGAATAATTTTTTAAACATGTCCTTTTATAGCTTACTTTACTCACTTTGTATATTAATTTAACATTATGTATGGTTATGTATCCCACAATACTTTTGAGTTGTTTTGTTAGTAAAACGTCAGTTCACTTTTCCCACTTAATGACACAGCTCGGGTCACAGCTTGTCATAGGCAATAGTATCAGAACAGCACAAACTCCTAAACATCTTCACAAACCCCTTATCCTTAAGGCAGTTAGTACATCTCAAGGCTGTATTGCCCTATGGTCCAGTTAGCAGTAAAATGCCATTCTTCTTTGCACAGATGAAGTTGTTATCCTACTCCTACTTCTGCTGTGCCAACCTGCAGATGGGTGCTTCTGCTGCCAAAAACCTTTGACATAGCAAATAGGCTCTATCCCAGCCCACTCAACCCAGAGATGTGAGGAGTCTCCCTCCTGGCTCCAGCTGGTGGTGGCTCAGTGAGTCTTTTTCCTTGAGAACATTGCTTGCTTTACTAGAAGGAGCATACATTTTGAAAATGCTACTTGATGCATGAACACAGATAGTGTGATATAGGCTCACACTGCCTGCCTGCCTGAATTTCAAAGCCCTTCAAATTGTTCCATGCATAGGGGAATGGATTCAATTTTTATGTGTGCATATTACGATTTCAGAAAGAGATGCTGTGTTTTGAAAACCCGAATGTAGGAGAGCTAGGAAAGATGATGCAAAATACTTTCAAACCTGAAGTATATTGATTTTTTTTTTAAAATTTTCCTTCTTAAAAAAATTTTTTTTTAATGCTTTCTCCTATGAAAATACAGTGTCAGTAGCAATGGACTGTATGTGCAATAAACAGCTTTTCATGGTTTTTAAACACCCCAGCCTTGCCTTACAATTTAACCAGCTATAAAGTCATTTGTTGCATTGTATGCTGAGTTGCCATGAAGGATATCACTTACTTATTGCAGCATTCTAAGTAACTACACCAAAGAGACTATACATTTTCACAACAGAGAACAAAAATTATTTACCTGATTTTAATTCTCAATAGTAATGTGAGATGTTTAAGATCTTGAAGATAACTTAATCTGTGAGTTTTAACTCTATTCTAAAAACAATAGCTGAGCTATTAGAACTGAACCAGAAAGCAGATGGTTCTGCACCTCTTGTATTGGCGATGATGAAATACCATACTATCTGGCAAGAATGGACTTCTTGAAAAATTTTGTGCAAATTTACAGAAAACAACCAACAAATCTAGGTCTTGGGATTCTGAGTAAGATGGAGCTGCTATTCCATTTTAATTATTTTACTGGAATTCAGTGTAAATGTTAACTCTGAAACATCAAGGAAATTCCAAGGAATAATTAAAAAAAAGCCTATGGGAGGCTATGTTTAAGGAGAATAAACAGGATAATCTGTGTAACTGTAGGCAGGCTAATCTGACACTGATTCTGAACAAAAAATCATTAAAAACTTCTTAGGACATACAGTTAGCTAAAGATTCTAAAATAATGGTTGCCAGTGAAGATAGTTTTATTTAAATCTGCTCTTGCCAAATAAGTAGATTAAATTTCAAAAATTGTCAGTAAAGTTAAATGTGATGACAAGCTGCTCACTTAACAGATTAGATTGAGATAATTAGTAGGAGATAAAACCACTTGCTCCATATTGCAAGGATTAAAAGTATTTTGTAAAAAAGTATCTATAAAAAGATACCTTCATCACAACGGTAGAAAAGGGTTTTTCATTCAGGAAGTCAGGCTGATTGCTAGCCCAGTGCTATTCAATCAACTCTTTTCTTCCACTTTTTTGGAAATGAGTATGAAGTTATTATTAGAAAAATATCCTGATGTTTGTGCTGGTAGGACATTTTTGCTAACTGAGGGGGGCTGTTTCATAGGATATGTTTGGAAGAACAGACATTTTATCACAGACAAATGTGAGCATTTGCATAAATACATCTGTATTTACGAGGAAGAAGGCCCTGCATGTACGATTTCTGCATGCTAGAAATCAGTGATCCTGAAAGTTTTAAAGTTCATGGTAGTGACTTAAGTTAACATGAGCTCTTAGGCTGCTTTTAGGAGCATGACTACAGTATTGTATGAGCAAGTGGGAGAATATTGTGTAGGACTGGAGAGGTGATTATTCTCATAGATAAGACTGACGAGCTATTTATTAGAAAAGCAGTTTAATTTCTAGCAAAGAGGATTGATCATAAACCAAGGAAATACGGGAAAAAATTCCAGGGATGCTCTGAGGGTCTATCGATACTATAGATCTTTAAGACTCTCTAGTACACAGTGTATAACTTATCTGTATAACACATAATATATACCAGAGTTTCTGGTGTTATAATTTTATCTATAAATATATCTGTGTTTGTATGAAGAAGTATGTATATATGTGTGCACGTATGCTTGGGAGGTTTGTGGTAACATACCTTCTTCTTGATTACAGTAGTGTCCATGGAAAAATCTTAGCCATTTAAAAAAGCAAATTAATTCTTTTATTAAGCTATTGTAATTCATCTTGCTTTACCTTATACAATATTTTTATGCTTAAAATGCAGTGGTATCTAGTATTTCTAGTATTGTGTTTACAACTATAGCTCCAGAGTAGCTTCATTGATCTCAGTAGCGTAACAGACAGTAGAACTGGGCCCTCTAAAATTTACTATGTCAGTCCTAAAATAATTTTAAAAGGTATTTATATATCTCCTCCTCCTCCACACTGCTTGTAACCTGAGAGCATCCATGTGGCTAAGAATAAAGATTTGTCTTTTCTGAATTGAAGATGTTCTGCTCATACCACTGGAGAAACAAACTAAAAAATAAGGCAACCAGATGTTTTAAAATGTTGAAAGTTCCTTTTTTTGGAGTGGTAGCTATGTTAAATAAACATTAAAATGCTATTTTTTCTATATAACTATTCATTTTAATGGCACCCCACGAGTTCATCCAAGGGTCTCTGGGTCACTTGGGAGAAAGTACCGTATATTTTGGCTCCACACTCTTTGACTTGCTACAAAGAGCTAATTCTTCCAATTAATGAAATAAATGTTGCCGATGTAGATGGATTGACAAATTATTTTAAAGGCTAGTTTATTCATGCAGATGGCAAGTCTGATACGACTAGAATGCTTTAAGAGCCTTCCCTGGGAGGAAAAGAAGCCCTTGGAAGAACAAATACAGTGACTATTCACCCCCGATCACCTGGTGGCTTTACTCCGTTGGGCATCTTCTGTCCACAGTGACATTGCAACGAAGCTAGGAAGTATGGAGACTTTTTGTCTTGTAGGGCTTTCAGTAGGGCTTTCTGTCTAGGGCAAAAGAAACCTGTTTGGACAAGATATCAGTGATGAACATCAACAGCTGAGGTAGCTGTATGTCTGGGAGTCCCTGCTGGGCATACTGCAGTTTGATGAGCTATTTAATAGAAAAGCAGGTTAATTTCTGGTGCCTGTTAGGAAAGGTGATCATAAACCAAGAAAATATGGAAAACAATTCCAGGGATGATCTGAGGTTTATTGATACTCGCTTTATGATCAGATGCTGAAAAGCTAAATAGAGCAAGGAAACTAAGAGGAGAATTTCAAGGCTACAAGTCTGTTTATGTGGGTAAAAGACTTTTGGAAACAATACGTTTTCCTTTCAAAACTACATTCCTGTCTTTGGGAAAGCATCCTGAAATAGCTGCATTTTATTTCAGTTTGCAACATTTTATGAGAGCAGTTGTATTGCAGTGTTGATGTTTTGGGAGTTGATCAGCTCCATGGATTAATGCATTTACGTGTGTCAGTAATGGTGAAGATGGGATACTGCACACCTGAGACCCTCTGTAGGGCATATTGATGTCTGGCTGCAATTTCTGAGCTTTACAACTTTAGCTAACTAATGTGATAGCCTCTTTGTTTCCAGGCAGGAAATAACACTCACTGTCAGCTGTACTGTACGTGGTGGTGGAAGGTGTGCTCCTGCCTTCAAAAGTATGAAAGGGGTTACAGGCAAAAGCCTCTCATCTCTCAGAGAACACATCTACCTCTAGTTAAGGCTTGAAACATACAAAAAGTATGAGTTGAAAAAATCAAATACAGGATTCCTTTTGCCTTCTTTGGAAGTGAGATTTGAGTCTCTCAGCTGGTGCCCATCAGTGTAATGTCAGGGGGCTGTAAGGTGATATAGGATGTTGCACACTGCAGTAATCTGGATACATCAGAACTGGCTTTAAACGCACTACCTGATGTACCACAGTCAGACCTCCTGCACCGTAGTGCTCAGCTAGGTCTTTGGCAGAACACGAGGGTGTATATAGCACATGCAGGCCTCCATGTTGCTGTAGCTAAGCTGCTTCTCTTTCCCATGTGTTAGCTTGTTTAGAGCATGGTTGGCTGTCTATATGCTGCTTTATCTTGTGTTGTACCATATACAAAAGACAAGTGTCACAACTGGGCAGAAAGCAACCATCCCTGTGGTGGAGTGAACATCGATGGTCTCTGGGTTTAGCTCAGTGAGAATAATAACTTCAAGACGGGGAATTAAATTGCTGTGCTACTGTATGAGCTTTAATGTTAATTAGCTGTGGTAGTGGACATCTGTGCAGGACTAGCTAAACCTCCAGATCCTGACTGAACATTACTCTGTTGGGAAAAGCTGGACCTCAGTCTATGTAGATAGGTGGGGTTTTCCTTTCTTTCTCTTTATGTCAGGGGAGATTTTGGAGGCTGTTTTATTTTCAGTTGCTTGGAGCTCAAATAAGAGCTGTCAACCTGCAGAGCAGTGTAATATTACAGATAGTTGGATGTTGTTCACTGAGCCCCAAAGGCTGAATCACCTCTGGTTAAAATATCACGTTTTGTTAGTGAAATTTGATTTTTCTAAAGAGAAATATCAGGAATACATGGAAGAAACTGACTTAACATTCATGTTCTGGTAGTAGCGTACTCGTAAAACCAGGTTATATTTGCAGTACATGTGGATAACCTCTTACAATGTATTGTTTACAGAGCCCAGGAGAGAAAACTCAGCATCATGCCAATGCAAGAATTTTTGTTATCCCTTTTCTTGGGAGAAAGATATGCGAAGAAAATAATTTATTTGTTGTTTTAAGAGGTATATATTTACCTTCCAAGAATTACATATTGCAGATTGGTTTGATTACTACCATTAGCCTATCTGCTGCTGCAGAGTGTTTGCTTTATTTCTTAAAGAGAAAACAAGATGTGATGGTACACCTTGAGCACAGGGGATAGGAAGGGTATGGATTTGCATGAAAAAACCTGATTTTTCTGGTTGCACCTATAGGCAGATGCTAAGAAAGCAGCCAATGAGGAAGTTTCAGCAGAGAAATTTGCATATGCTTAAAAGTATTTTTTTTTTTAAAAGTTTGCAGACTGAATAAAGCACAACCCCCAATTTCTCCAGCTGCACTCTGTCTACAGATTGCTCCATAATTTTTGTGCCTTCAACCCCATCTGCCTCTTTTTTTTTTTTTTTTTTTTCCCCTCTTCTTTCTGCAAACACACCCAAAAGCCGAGAGGATAGTTGCTGGTATGCAATGAAGGCTCTGAAAGGAAAAGAATAAAATAACCTCAAATGGGCTTCTCCTCCTCCCACTCTGCATACAGAATGTCTTAAGGAGACTATAGTACAGTATCAGTACTGTCTCCCAACATGTTCTGTATCCCAAGAACCCCTCCTAGTCCTTTGCAGCCTCCAATAACTTCACTTAAAATAAAACTCCTACTTTGGTCTTCTGTGAAATTATTGGTGATGTCTTCTGGAAGGTGCAAACTGATGAATTCCCTCAGTTCCTCTTAGTGTCTGAAAGAACTGGGATTGCAAGGTGCTTTTCAGTGGCTATTCAAGGATAGCATTCTTAATTAATATCCAATTGGATTTAGCTATTGGCATCTGCTGTTTCACACTGTTAAAGAAACTGGTATATGCTTGATGTCACCCATCTTTTCAAGGGTACCCTACTTAGGTTGTTTCTATCTAGCCTACATATTAAAGAAAGCGTGTCAGTAAAATGTCAGCACTCACTGCGTTGTTGTATCGGTGAATACTCTTCAGCAAATCAGAGGCTTATGGTTACCTTACATTTCTTGGTTCAGACAACAGAGGTGAGGACTGAGGTGTGGAAGAACACTTTCCTGGGCAGGGCCAGCATCCCTGGTTGTGGCTGTCCCCTCCCAGCTTCACTGGAGACCTCTGAGATACCAGTCCAGCTGACAAAAAGGTGCATGCAAAGTTTAATGTGCAAAGATGGGATTTATTTCTGAACTTCAAAATGCCAACTTGTTTTGCCATGATTAATGGAAAAAAACCTTTGATGGTCAATATGAGAGAATATGGCTTGAGAGTGTGGAGGAGTGGCAGTTTAGCTGCACTGTGCTAATGTTTGTAGCTTTCCTCTGTCCTGTATGAGATAAAATAATCATGTTTAAACCTCAGTGAAAGCAGCCAGAAAGCCCTTGTCACTACATCGTATCAGCTTTGATCTGTTGTACTTGATTATGTATTTTTTGTTTGTTACAGGCTCCCAATTTTCCTTCTTTGCTCTGAAAACTATACTCGGAGTATTGAATCACTTTTTTCCATATCAGTGAATCTGCTTATTGATATCCTGTTAGAGGCCTGTGCAAATAGTCTTCAAAAAGGAATAAATGAAAGGCACTCGTGAAAAGCGAAGTTTGACCAGAGGGCAAAGTTCTGTCAAAAACACTTTATCTTTCTTTGTTACTGAGACATGACCAGATGTTTGTTTATAACGAAATGCCTGCGTTGGGATTTTTGAAAGCCCAGATGAGGAAAACTGTATCTAATTGCTGCTAGGAGTGCAGCCATGTCCTAGCTGCAACCTGGGTTAGTGTGTCCTAAAATACTATATTTGGAGATTCTGGGAGCGGAATAAAAGTGTATATGTTTTTGCTGAAAGGAGATAGGGCTGTCAGTTGAGAAACACAATGAACATCTGCTCTGCCTGAGCCCTGTGGTTTAACTAGATTAAAGCCGCACATTAAAACGATCATCAGTCAATCAGAACGCTTTCTCAGTCTGAGAAACATAACATCACACTCAGTGCTGCAGTGTCCAAAGAAGCCAATGTGTCCTGGTAAGAAAAAAAAAAAATCAGGACAGTGAAATATTTCACAATTAGGGTTTGTTTGGCTTGTGTGACATCACAGACTAATTTTTAACCTAGAATCGAACAACTTGGAATTTGTTGTTCTAAATGATTTTAAATCTGGCTAACTATTTTGAACACATCTTGGCTATTAACTCTAGTTAGCAAAATGAAATGTAATTCATGTTCTCCTAGCTTTGGGAGAGTTTCCAATCTATAAAGCTGTAGCAGAGACCAAAAATTTGTGTTGCTTCTGTGGCACAGAGGTAATTTTCCTTTTATTTAAAGCTCTAGTTAGCCATTTAAGACTACTAGACTACAGGTCTTATAAATTATAGGAGTATGAATTGCCAGGAATTTTATTAATTTTTTTTATTTTTTTTTATTTTTTTTATTTTGTTTTATTAATAAAAAGAAAGCCACCATTACAAAAAGAAAACCCAGTAAATCAAAATAACCCTCTTCAGTGGCATTTGGCTGTGAGCTAGTTGTATCACATGTATACAAATAATACTTTGCCATAGACAGGTTGCTAACAATTGAGTAAATGTTGGTCTGAAGTATCTTATGTGTTGATTTGCAAGGCCTTTTACTGTAGAAATTTTGAATTACTTAGAATTAAATGCCTTGTTGCATTTATTAAAGTATTTAACTAGTTTGGTTTTGGTTTTGTTATAGTGAAACAGAGAAGATAGAAATGTGTATTTTCTTCTGCACAGTGCATGTAACAACATAATTTTTGAAACCTGTTTAATTTAGACCAGCCAGAAAATGTATTCAGCATTGTGGAAACACAGTGTTAATGATAAAAATTGTATAAATTGATGTACAGCAAGTTGATGTTTCTTTTCAGAAACGCCCACTGCATGTTGAGGAAGCATCTGGTGCAACTTGGATGTTTTTTGTCACTGATTTTAATAGCCAAATGTGCAAAAGAGCTTACTGCAAATATTTCAAGATCTTTGCTGATGGAAGTTACAGATATGAATTGAAAGACTGGAATCAAGGGACAGATTATGGCTATTTGGAGCCTGAAGCACATTATAGTGTACGGATCTTGTGTGCTTCTCCTGCCCCCCTTCTCATTCCTTCTCACATACACTCTTGGAACTGCAGCGGGAGGAAGGCTTCCCTCTCGGAAAGCATCAGTGATCCTTTTCCTTTGCAGACAGGGAATTTCTTGGAAGACAGACACCTATTTTCCCCCATGCTTCGAAGGCTTGGCCCTGCCTGTCCTGCTGCACTTTCCTCCTGGTAATATTTGACCAGTTCTTTTTTGGGGTGATGATGAAAGACACCTTGCAGCAATAGATCTCACTGAGATGAATGAATGTGTTCATATTGCAGACCTTAAAAAGACCACACAAAATCAGATAAATGCCATGTTGTCAATATTTTTTTTTTTTTTTTAATTGTGGGCTAGAATTATTTGAAAAATAAAAAAAGAACTAGGAATCCAATATTGTCAGATGATTTCATGATCCAGGTTTGTAAGGAACAGCACTTAGGAGTCTGTATGTTAACCTCTCTTACCCGAAGCTGCTCCAAAAAGTCACATTTAGAGGCAAGAATGTAGTTTTATGTAAAGTTCTGAGGAAGAAAGCTCTGCTCCTTAAGGGAAGATGATGGTGGCAGAACAAAACAGTGAAACATCAAAATGAAATAATTGTTATTTTCTTATCTTGGATATTTTGTTTCTATTGATTACTGACTGTATCAGATTACTGATGTCATGTCCACATATCCCAAGTCCTTTCTCATTCTAACTTTTATGCTATTCCAAAGGAAAAAAACACTGCAGGGGCAATGAGTGACTTTCTGACAAAACAAGTAAGGTTCTCATTATGGAGGGAAGCATTCTCTATCATTTAGAGTGAATTTTCAGTCTTCCAAATATCTTTAAAAGTCACTATGTGTTCTTGGTGACTACTGTATTGGAAGGCATGGCATTTGTCTGATCAAGGGCTGAGTTTCTTGGTCATGTGGTTGGCGTTACATCATGGATGTTCAAGTTACTGATAATGCTTTCCAGATGCATTAGAGATTTAGTGTAGTTGGTCTAGACTTACACTAAATGTCAGGTGCCACAAAGTGGCTTCATCCTGGGAGAAAAGCAATGGGCAAACTGCTGAAATGAAGCACCAATTCAATTGTAAGAAAGAAATGGTATGTAGAAAGGTGATTTTGCTGGAGCTTCTGTTGAGAGGGTAGCCATCAGATAAAAGGAGATATGCTATATTTAGAGAGCTGCAAAGAAATCACCAACTGTGAAAAGCATTGCACTGAGATCAAAAAAGACATTTATAAAAGTGGTGAACTAGCAGCATTACTCAATATACCAGAAACTACAGCCTTACATGAAACATATGCAGTTGAGATATGAGTTCTTCAAGAAGTATCAGGTATAAATAAAAATGATTTCAAGATTAAAAAGTCAGAGGGACAGCAGAGTAAGAAATTAGAGTATTTAATGGTTACAGTGGTAGCTTGGGAGAGGGCAAATAAATTATGGAAAGACAGGTAGAAGCCTATTAGAGCAAGCAACCAATTGTGGTCCTGTTTGAAGAATGGACATTATCTGTGGGGATACGATGGGGCTGAGCAGAGTAGAACAACAATACCAGGATCTGAAAGAACAATGACTCTGCTTTGTTCCTGGGATCTACAAATCTGCTTCAGATCAAAAGAAAAACAGGCCTGCTGGCACACAGACTAGCAGGAGAATATTTTATACCTTGATTTTCTAACTAGAACTTATCTGCAATTACATTTCTCATTTCTGCGGTATTTTCAGCTGGTAAAGCAGCCATTTTTCTAGTAGTGCTGGTAACCCAGACACTGCATCAGACTCCAGCACTGGACTCCCCCAACACTGAAGCCTGAAAGCAGAAACCTCCAAACAATTCAGCCACACAGCAGATCTACAGGAACAAGATAACATGAGACTAGCTGGGATGGAGATGGCCTGAGTTGGTTTCCAAGACTAGCTCCTTGTGGGGTGGCCAGAGGTAGCTCAGGCCAATGCCTCCCGCAGGGATCTGCCCCGTGACTCAGGCTGGTGGCTCCAGATGGATGCCAGAAGGTAGCTGTGGTTGCCATCTGTCACAGGGTGAGTGCACCTGGCTGAGGGTGACAGCACACAGCCTGTCAGTTCTTCGCCTCTACCTGCCCCATCACATGCTCCCACCCCACAGTTCTGCTCAAGGGCAAATCTGACATGGCTATGCGCAATGCTGACTAGGCAGGCAGTTATTATGAAAGCAGTTAATGCAATGAAAAGTTACTCCTGAGCTTGCCTTGTGGTATCTTCTCTGTGCTGTCACACCTTGTTCAGCATTTTACTGACACCTGAGAATTTCAGAAAAGCATGCAGTAATTACAGTGTATTATTATCATCTGCATTTCTGATACACAGCTTATCATAAAATGCCTTTTAAATAATTTCTCGGTTTTTTTTCTTGAAGTGTTGCTGCAAATGACATCATCTGTGTGTGAACTTCACTTGGATATGGTAACACCTTGTAAAGTACTTTAACATGACAGAAATGCTTAAATAAAATTTGGATTTGGTTTCAAAGATCTTCCCTTTAGGAGATTGCAGTAAATTCAGCCCCCAGATTGACACCCTTTTCTCTGTGTAAGTTTAGTTTTCCAGGGTTAACATTTCTTCGTGGTGCAATTTAATTGCTTTACAAGAAAAGACTACAATAGTGCTATATATCTACAGTGGCTTTCCCTAGCTTTTGGAAAGTATATGGTTTTACAATTAAGCAACAGGGATGCTCTAGTCTGTCACATATTTGGGTTTGTTAAATCCATTAACAAGCAATAAAATCTCTGGTATTCAATCTTTCTCACTATTTATATCTTATTTTCATCCCACTCTTTCACCCTTGGCTTTGATTTTCTTTCACTTTTGCCAGTTTATTTACAACCGCTAAATAGAAACACTGCCAGTCCTCCTTCATAGCTCAGCAGACAGCTAATGGTGAATCACCGTACTGGGCTATGCCTATGCAGCCTCTGCTGCCTCTGCAGTTTTTTATAACTGAGCTTTCTCCATCACACCTCTAAAGGCCCTCTGAATGAAATCAATCTAGCAAGGCTGGGCTCTTAAAATGGATATGAGCACTACAGGTTTCCTGTAGTTCTCTGTTTTCAGCCATTTAAGCACAACTGTTATTCACAATATCCTTCTTTAACCCAATATGCTCCTGCACTCTGCAGCCCGATGTAATCCTTCAAGTGCTTCCCAAGGATTCCCAAGAGATTCACTGAAATGTCAGTGTATTTTCAAACCCCAAATTGAGGTTTTGTTTCACAAAAAAAAAAAAAAAAAAATTAAAAAAAAGGAGAAAAAGAGAAAGGCTAAAGCTGAATAGATTCTATGTACACAGTTCAGAAGTGTTTGTATGGAAAGAAACACTCCTAACTAAAAGTCTTCATAATTCTTTTTCCCCAGGTTCTGACTAATCCTGGATGGGATTACACAACATGGGGATGTCTCACTTGTAGAGTTTAGTCTTATGAGATCAGGACATGTTTATCCTCAGTAAACAGGCAAGAAAGGGAAAGGACCTCACCCTGTTAGTCACTGCGGTGGTTAGAACATTTGCTAGTTGTGGCTGGGAAGGACTGATGCAAGAAGCCTGCGCCCTGTGAACGTGTTCGCCACTGGGCTGGTTATGGGGAATGGCGTCCTTTGCCACTACCTATTGTGTAATGGGTAAACTTGGTTTGCGATCAGTTAGAAACTTCTCTCTGGAGTGAAGCAGACCTCTAACAAAATCTTCTTTGCCCTGAGCAATTGCAGGTGACGTCCCCATTGGTACCGAGGAGAAAAAGCTGAGAGCGAAATAGAAGTCTGAAAGAAGTCCTAGGGAGCATTCAGAATTTGCTGGCCAAGCTTCAGAATGAAATTTTTGGAGGAAAAAAGATGCCTGTGTGGATATTTTGGTGAATCTAAAATCTTAGAGAGACAAGGCAGAAAATCACAAGGCAGGTGAAGCCCAAAGCCTGTCATTTTTTTTGTGGCAATCTTGAGTCCCGACGATGCCTGGCATTTGGAAGGAGGTGTAGGAACTGGAGGAGCTACCATCACCTGGGGAGAGTTTGGAAGTGTTCACGAAGAGTCTATAGTGTGCAGAAGGGGGAGTGATAAACGTGTCACTAAACAAGAGGAGTTCCTCGGGGGAGCACTGAACACCAGCACAGCAGGTGAATTAACCTGGAAACAACTTGCTACCTGTTGGCTGGGGATGTAACTGAGGGAGGGACTGAATACAGAGGCAAGAGTTTCTATTCAGCCAAACTGTGTAGCTGCATAAAATGTCATGTAGGAACCTTGTCTGAGTCTGAAGTAGACACAAAGCTTCTACGCGAAGCAGAATACAGATTGAGATATACTGTGCTCTGTGTTTGACTCAGTTACATTTATCTGTGAGGCAATTTTAGAGGACTGGAATGCTTTTAGTTTAGATGTAGACATTGTGATGATGGGATCAACATAGTGGGATTTCAGGAAAGGCTGTAAGCATCAACAGGTGAAATGAAAACACAATCTTTACAACTAAGGGTTTCCCAGTATATATGGGTAAAAAAGTTGAAGATAAAGCTTGCATTTGTATTTGGGGAAAAAGTGTCTCTTACTAGACCAAAACCATGTCAACCACATAAAGAGGCCTTGCTTACTGGAAAGACAGGAGACGTAACCTACTAAAGCCTTTGAACTCATCTCTCAGGTGACAGGGACGCTCCCGGCAGGGTATGAAGTGGTCTGAGGAATGGGTTTGTCTCTAGAAGACTTCCTTTGCTATGGAGGTGGGGTTCATAAAAAGCCTAGTAGGTGCGTTGCTCAGAGCTCATAAACCAAGCAGCCAAATCGTGGTGTCACAGTGACAAATCTGGGCTCCACTGCTAGGGAAATGGAGTAATTGGCCTTAACTTGTTAGCATGGGGTGGAGGTTTCTGAGGTCCAGCCTTGCTCAGAGGACTGCTCCTGAGAGCTGAGCTGGGTCTCTTAGGCCTTTCCGTGAGCTTGGCTTCACCTGCT
>NW_009609964.1:63503-72645 GCF_000690535.1 Cariama cristata
CATCGTAGTGCTCCTGCACAGAAACATCCCCTGAAGCCCCCTC
This sequence comes from Cariama cristata, assembly GCF_000690535.1. Classification (NCBI taxonomy): domain Eukaryota; kingdom Metazoa; phylum Chordata; class Aves; order Cariamiformes; family Cariamidae; genus Cariama; species Cariama cristata. The sequence continues at coordinate 63,547 of NW_009609964.1, forward strand.
CCCTGTGCATTCGGTGGGAGTTGCGGCCCGATCCGTGTGGGAAGTGATCCAGCATGTCAAACCACAGCCGAGCAGCTTGCCTCCCATCCGCCACGCAGGGCATGTGGCACCGGCTGGGCTCAACTCCCCTGTGGAGCATCCTTGGCCTCCGAGACTGACACTGCTCAGGTTACAGTAAGTTCAATTAGAGCTAAGGTGACTGTTTCAATCCAACCTGCTGATGAATTTGCAACTGCTATCTTGATGATCTGTTTGTGATTATTCTACTGAGAGTTTAATTTTATTTTATTTTTGCCTGTTGATATTTGCTGTTCCAGGGGCAGGGAACTGCTCTGTATACACCATTATGGTTACTCTTCAAATATGTAGAGACAAGTTATTTCTCTCAAATCTCTAGCTATTAGGACTCAGTTTTGATGCTACATACATTTGCTACACATTCCTTGGTTTTTGAAGCCCCTGTTTCTGTTCTCAAATGTCAATCCTTATTTAAAAGTAATATTAGAGTTGATTAACTGAAAAAAAAACCCAAACCAAACACATTTGTTTTTGCTGACTAAAGTAATGTCACTAAATAGAGCAGGTATATTATTTTCAATGATGGATTCAAACACCTTCAGGGGCTGCTTGGTCTTTCCATTTACTGTTACTATACTATTACTATATGCTGTAATTTTGTTATCAAGACTGGCAGTTTCTTCTCACAGCAAAACTTTATTACAAGGCTGACCTGCCTAACACCTCCCTATTAGTAACAGAAACAAATAAGAGTTGATTGTTCAGCTGCTGTCATTTAAAAAGACTAAATCAACCTGCCACAAAAGAATAATTCCCTCTGGTAATTTTATCCATTTGCCCTTGGTGGTGACACTATGGATACCACCCTGGTTGAACTATATATTAGTTCCTAGAGAACCACTTTGAAATATATAGCTCTGCACAATGTTGTAATTGAAAAAAATTGAATAGCCATACATGGTTCAGTAATCTGAAAAGAATGCAAAGGTTCAGTTCTAATTGCTTTGCACAATTTAATACCATTTTGCTGCGCTTCCCAAATGGGTTTATTCTGCTGTTCTACGTATATCTATTACACAATTTGGCAGCCCTGGCTATATACAGTCAGCACTGTTTTTTAAAAGGATGTGTCAGTATTTTTAATTAATGTTTTGACCACATTTTTAAAAGACTTACCTAACCAAATGCCCCACTCCAGGTGTTTGCTATTCCAGCGAGAAGGATGGCTGCTCTTCCAGAGTCCTGAGGAGGGTTCAGTAACCTGTGAGCTGAGTTAAGGACCTGACTTTAAGCTTATCCATTAAAGCAGTCTGTCTTCTATTGTGCCTTGGAATCAGGTCTCTAAATTCTCTTTGGATTGGGGGAGCTTTAAAAACTGCTGTGAAACATGTACTTTTAAAAATTTACTTTATAACATCCAGTCAGGTTGGCTTCTGTTTATTTTACATACAATTCTTCTAGGCGTTTCTGGATATTAGACTCTGTATACTGCCTATCTGTGAAAAGCAGCTATTCTGAAATCTGAGGAAGAATGACTCTGAACAGATAGTCATCAGTATGGAACTTCAGCTTTAACTTAAATTTGCTTTTTTTTTAAACACTTGACATTATTTTAATGTCACATTTTGCTCTTAGTGCATTCGTCACATAAGTCCTGCATATAATATGACCGTGCTTGAGGCTACTTTTAAAAAAAAAAAGAAGAAATTGATCTAAAAGACTTGTTAATAGCATTAATATCTATAAATACCACAGAGACTAAATCACCATGCTTCTTTTCAAAGCAAATTATCTTACTGCTGATAGGGATCGTAATAAAAGTTAGTTAAGGTGTAATTCAGAATATATATTTATTTCAAGGCTTTTCTTCCAGCTAAGTAGAGGATTCTTTCAGTTGGTGAGGTTTGCATCTGGCTGTTTTAGGGTTTCTGAGTTGTTTTTATAATGATACGGATGAAAAAAGAATCATACTGGGATTTAAAGCGGGCAACACCAATACGATCAAATTGTTAAAAAGCTTAGGAAAAACACTTGCAGTATTTTTAAGGTCTGTATAGATGTATACATGCAAAAGGCACGAATATAAATACAATCACACATTTCATGTGTGCCAAAATGTATGCTAGTAAATATTACAGTACTTTTGGGAGGCCTATTGGAAACACAATCCCAGATGAAGGAAGTGTATGGGAATAAGTATATTGTCAGACTATCAGCATGTGAACAGCAGAGAGAAGCAACTTGCTTTTAAAAAGTAAATTTAAAGTAAAATGCATCTTTTCTGTTTGTGGGAAAACCAAAGACAAATGGAGACCAAGAAAAAGAGAAGATAAAGAGAAATTAATAAATGAAGATAGACTGAAGTAAAAACAATCGATGGTTGAGAGGAAGCTGAGACTGAAAGTGCTTTTGGATGTCACTTAGTGGCATTGCACAATGTTCTTTGTTCTAGGGAGAGCAGGCTTTAGCAAGCCTGTAGGAGATGTGAGGTTTGTCCAGAATTTCTAGATGTTGGAGTCTATTTTGTATATATGTCAGTCTCCAGGTAGTTCTAGATCTAAATTCTTGAAGCATCCTAACATTCACTATACTTGTATCTCAATGATACTGTCTTTTATTATTCAAGAATAAAAGAGTCTTTTAGACAAATTTCTGATTACCTATCAGTACATTGATTATAGGACATAATACTGGTTTTAAGAGAGGTATTTCTTAAAATTAAGATAGCCAATAGTAATTTTCTCTCTCTAGCCTATTTTGATTAGTCCTGCAAACTGTTTGGAACTGATTACTCAGATCTTGGCTAGGTAATGGTCAGGTGCAGAGTGCTTTCTGTGGAGGGTAGGTGTAGAGTCTGCTGAAGGTTATTTTACTACAGCTGAGAAAAGAAACACTGGATTGGGAATCAATAATAAGATATAGAACGAAAGAGTTAACTTCTATAGTTTCACCGCTACTCTTCTGTGGCAGAGACATTATTAACAAAGGCTTGATTGTTGTTTAGGCTACAAGTATTAAGTACAAAAGAACTTTATGAAGGTCCCAGACACAGACTGGCATTTAGACTGACTGTCCTTTTCCAAAGCAGCTTTTCTATTAAATGAGTCCATTATTAAAACATGGTAGCTTTAATTAAATCTCTATAATCTCCCATCAGGAAAATGGCATTAGCCTGCTACCCAGGAAAATATGGTAAGTCCAAACGGTATCCCTGTGATTAGCACTTGATTGTCTGTTGGAGTGTTTGATCAAAGGCATGGAGATTTTGATACTGTTCTACAGTAAGGCTATCCCAATTTGCTCAGGAGTGTGTGAGTGGTGGTGGTTTACAAAAATTACAACTCTTTCTACATACTGGACCTAAAATCCTAAAGACTGCACAAAATACTGCTCTTGTACTGGTCTCGCTCCTCCTCGTGTGGTACAGTTGTGCTTGAACTAGCATAATTTATTGCACATGAGAAAACAGGTAAGAATGTAAGACGTGTTTACCAAACATAGATATGTCTTCCCCTAAAGGCTGTAGTGCTGGGAACTGTAGGTATATACACAATATAAGTCTTTCTTTTTCAATTAAGTTTTGGTTAGATTATACTAAATAACTTGATTTTAAAAATCACATTTTAAAATACTGGTTCAGATGTGAGATCAGAAGCATCTCTAAAGGATTTCACTCATCTGTCTGGATCAAAGCACTACAGGTATAGAACTGGTAAATAACAATCACTGATGTGGTTGTTTAATGAGTGGATTTGTTTGCATGTTTCTGTCCAACTTAGCATTAAGATTTACACTTAATTATTGCCTACTCACCACTCTTGAGTAAGTGACATAGTTACACCAGACTGAGATGGGGAGTGGTGCACAGGAGACCTACTTGCATAGTGTCTTACTACACACTACCACGGAGAAGTACTCGGGTTGTCTGTGTCGTCAGATGGGCTAATTATTTCTTCTAGGGAAAGGCAATGAAAGAAAAGATCATGGAGCTGTTTGTGCTGGAAGTCCACTTGTTACTTGCTTGTCCATCATCACTGCACTTCCTGCATCCACTGAAATCACTGGCAGCTGCTGTTGCCTTCAGATGAATAAGCATGAAGTCCCATGTGACAAATATGAAATGATGGTAGCCCTAGACTTCTGAGTTTTATAGGAATGCAATTATCTTAAATACGGGCTGTTACTACCACCACAAAAAAAAAGAGGAGGGATGCAATTACCTAGAGAGCATGTGGCATGCTTTTCATTGATTAGACTGTCTTGTTTGATTAAATTCCTCAGTATTTTTAATTTTCTAGCCCTAATTGCTGCCTTACATCTTTCTTGGGTCTCTTTGTTCTAACTCATCTGCTTTCAGGTCCAGATTTATTTTTTCAATGCATTCAGATTCTCCACAAACGTATCCTGTCATTATGTGTTTTATCTGTTTCTGCAGACAGTTATTTGACAGAAAGTTTCCATCGACTCCAGAGAATGGGTCCCGTAAATGCCCTTTGTGGTTCTCAGATGGAGTTCTTGGAAAATGGAATTGATTAAAAGGTCAAAAAACATTACTGTTGCAGTGTCTGAATTGCTCCGTCAAAGTCGTAGTGTGACAAATGTGTGCAAATCTTTTCAAGGGACTTAGTCTGGATTTTTAAAAATTGTTCTGTCTTTCAGATCAGCTTTCTGATTTTTCCCAACAGGATAGACATTTTCAAATTATAGATACAAAGTAGTCTCTCCTCTTACACTAGTGTCAATTAGTAGTAACTCTGGAGGTAATGAGGTTCCCCTAGTCTGAGTTACAATGGGATTGAGATTCATAGTATTTAATCTATTTTCCAAATTCTGGCTCTAAGCTGTTCAAAATAGCTGTTTTGAAATGAATAGCTTTATTAGTATAACTAGCTAAGGTGAGACTTCTTGCAGAAAGTGCAAGTAACCAGAGCATCCCTGGGCCTTTCAACAGCAGAATGACTGATGGGGAGCCAGTGAGTATAAGTAATTCCAGACTTGTTTCACATATAGTACATGATACAGGAGAGGTAGCTATATGTCTTCTCCTGCTCAGAAAGTCATAGAAGGCCAACAAAGTCTCAAAGGTGATGATACTAATTTTTAAGGACGTCACGGTCAGGGCTTGGCAAAGGGTTCATTCTCAGCTTGTCTTCACAGCAGCTTTTACCATCTTGTTATCTAGCCATCCTATATCAGGATGTAAATTTGCCCCTCACTGTTTAAAATCATATCCCACAAATAATTATTAGCCACTGCATTTTTTTAATCTGCATTGACTCCCAATGGAGACAATATAATTGTAACTTTTATTGCCAGCTAGGTAGGCCCCATATGGTGCCACATGTGATTTTTCCAGCAGCAAAACCTCACTGAGCTGATATGTACACTCCATGGTAAAACACAAACCTTTGCTCCATGATGAAGGCAAAGCCTCAGTGTGAATAACCTTTCTGTCTCCATTCACTTGAGAGTGGAGAGATATAATTTATGTCCATCTGCAACATCATTAGTGTCTTGGGCACTTGAACTAAGCTTCAGAGACTCGAATAGGGAATTGTTTCTACCTTTCCTTATGTGCTCTCATAAAAGCAGAACTTTTTTTGGGTTGTAATAAGTCAGTTTTTCTCACTCTTTGTAGAGCTAGGCAATCACTGGACAGATGGACATCAAACTGAGAACTGCCTTCTTGACAGATTCTGCACATATTCTTTGCAGAGTTTGTATGTGTTTTGGGTGGATTTAAGAATGGACTTTACACAGGAGTTTGAGGGAAGTTTCCTTCAAATTCTGGTCACAGATTCACAGCATGGTTGAGGTTAGAAGGGACCTGTGGAGATCATCTGGTCCAACTCCCCTGCTCAAGCAGGGCCACCTAAAGCCAGTTGCTCAGGACTATGCCATATGGCTTTTAAATATCTCCAAAGAGGGAAATTCCACAACCTCTCTGGGCATCCTGTGCCAGTGCTCAGTCACCCTCACAGTAAAAAAGCGTTTCCTGATGTTCAGAGGGAACCTTCTGTGTTTCAGTTTGTGTCCATGGCCTCTGGTCCTGTCACAGGGCATCACTGAAAAGAGCCTTGCTCCATCTTCTTTGCATCCTCCCTTCAGGTTTTTATACACATTGACAAGATCCTTGACCTGGTCAAAACAGTAATTTCAAAGGGAACAGGATTTGTGAGGGAAAATCTGTTTGCCTATGGGTTTGAACAAAGGATGTGTCGCAGGTACCTAACCCTGACTCCAGCATCCGCAGCCATTTGCAGACCTGCCTCTGGATCACAAAGGAGCGCTTCTCTGCATGGGCAACAGCACTGACTGGCACGTGCACAGTAAATTTGAGGCATGTTGTCACATGCAGGGTGAGGGGAGAGATGGTAACAGAGAGGAGCCACCAAGCACTCAATTAGTTTGTGTGACTAGTAAAGGGTGACATGCTAGATGAAATGTTGTGGTGGGCAGATGGCAACCCATAAGCCTGGGTTGTAGGATGATAAGGAGTGTCTACCGAACTGGACAAGTGACATCGTTTCTTGAACAGTGAGAAGTACTCAACATGTGACGCTGTTCTCCAGAAACTTTAGGAGAGTTTGCAGTTTGTATAAATTATTTGGATGACAAAAAGTATTTCCAGTTAAAGATGACTGCATAATCTCAAAGCAATATATACAGATGGTAGAAATATTGCCGTTCAGTAGAACAGGAAAAACTGAATTGTAAATGAGAGGACAATCCCAGTTCTGTATTTTGCAGTGTCTAATGAAATTACAGATGCAGTACAATCTGTTATAGATGGCAAATGTCAAAGATAGAATACACTACTACATAATTCTCTCAAGCACTTAGAGTTTCTCATTAGAATTAATTCACTATTCTTTCCCAGACTATTATTTCATAACAACATTTGTGCCAAGTTAGGAAATACATCTTTTCAAAATAAAGTCCTGTAACAGAAGGAAATAAACACACAACACTAAGGAGCAACTACCAGAGAGGTTCATCAAATTCTGTCACCACTGGAGAGCGAGACAAATCTTTTTCTTTTGTAGTTTTTCCTGGTTAGCAGAAGGAGCTGTGCACAAAGGCTTCCCTGGATCACTTTGCTCTTACACTGCTGTGCACTGGTACCCAGCCTGCTCTTACCTAATGGCCTGTACACTCGTGCTGACTCTGAGCTTTGTGCCTGGCTGTTCTTGCAAAAAACTCAGGGTCTGCCCAATAGATGGGCAGTGTGCCTGCATGTGTCTTAAGGTGCAGGTCCTCACCTTATTTTAATTCTGTTCAATGTTCCTGCTCAAATTTAAATATGGTCCCTTGGTTTTACAGTGCAAGAAGCTGAACATGGGAAAGAAAAATTAAGCACGTAAACAGGCAATGCATTGCAATTTAGATGCTGAAGCATGGCTGTCATCCCTCCAATTCACCTGCTAAACCCCCTCTGGCAGTTCTCAGCTATCACACATGGCTGTTGTGGCTTTGCCAGCAGTGTTGGGCTGCCCTCATAATGTTCATGTTCTGTTGTTGTTTTGGCAGGCTACTAACATTTTGCTGAGGAAGGAACACATACAAGGGAAGAAAACCAACGAATTCAAGAGAGTCGAGCTACTTAAAAATAAGGTTCACTGCCACCTCCCCCATGATACATTGCTGTGAGTAAAGCTTCAGCACTAGTGTTACGTACAGCAACTGCAGCCCAGGGCTGTCAGTTCTCATTATTTTGAAACTAAGCAAATGGATTGCATTAGTTCTTCAAACAGTCTTCTGAAATCAGGCTGTCGAACAGAACAAGAGGCACCAGTGCAGCTACAGACTTTCACATGGTTTGAATTGAAGCAGTCGTCTTTCTTCCACTCTCCCTGCAGCATCAAGGAGTGCCAGTGTTGGTACACTACCAGAGAAGTACTGAATTGAAATGCAAAGTAACCATGCTTTATGATTTTTTTAAAATGAAAATGTAGAACTGTTCAGTTGGCCCAAGGCTGAAGTGAAATATTCAGTTCAGAATAAGCCTCACAAATACAGAAATAGACAGGAGACTATAACATACATTGGAAATCCTTTTGTCAGAATTCCACAGTATTGTGGTAGTCTGTGAAAAGTTTGAAATTTGTGGAAGCCCTAGTAGCATCATGGAATCTGTTTAATGGAAATCCCTGTCACTTTGTGGAGCATTTGTGAAAAAACTCACCAGACTAGGAGTGCCCATGCTTTGGAAAATTTAATTCTTGTAGTGCTCTACTACCATGAATGAATTACCACTCTGAAAACAAAGCAGCAGTATGGTAGAATTCCTTTCAGCCATAAGAGGGCAATGGGTACAGAAATCCATTGTTCTGGTTACAGTGCTAACTTACAAATGATGAAAATATAATAATTCAATATCTTTATATATATTGTTTGCATGACCCAACTTTTGTTAAATGTGTGCTAAACTGTACCAGAGCAGAGTTTCTGAAATATAGTATGAGTGACCCACGGGCAAGCCTGTTTATAACTAGTTTTTCAGATCTGGATATTTTGCTTCTGTGGGACTTCTGTGGTCAGTGGCACTTATCTTTACTGTTTGCTTTTGGTCTTTTGCTTAGGGATTGTGCAGAGCCTCAAACATTTAAAAATCAAGTTTAAAAGAACGAATCTATTTGGTAACTGTCACACCCTCTTGCAGTTATAATTTATGATTAAAAAATGTGAGAAAAAACACTCTGCATATAAAGTCCCTTGGTATCACATCGGTGTTAGTGCTGGCTTCATGTTACCATTACCAGCTTCTTTTTCAGTGTACAGATTGGCAGAGAGAGTTTGTCTTTTCCAGTGGCAGTGGCAAGAAGTGGTGCATATGAAATATGACTATGTATGTGTTTAGAAAAACTCAGGTATTTTTTGTGTCGAAAATGTTCAGGTTCTAAGTGAAAATGAGAAGAAAGCTCAGATGAGAATAATAGAAATCATTCTAGAGTTCTAAAAGTACAAAGACCACTTTATTAAACCTGGATGAAAACCCCTCCCTTTTACCTACTGACTAAAAACTGAGTATACCTTTTTTATTGCTCTGTGATGCATAATACTACAATTTCTTTACCTAAT
>NW_009609964.1:72674-77310 GCF_000690535.1 Cariama cristata
TTATTGCTCTGATGATGCATGATGCTGTGATTTCTTGCCCTAATGATACACTTTTGCACTTACATACTCATGTGTCTGGCAGATGATAATGTAGAATACGGTTTTATATATCTGACTAAAAGCCAAGTTTTAGTTCTTCATGTACTGCCTTCTCTGAGGTGTCATGTTCAATCAATAATGCTATGAACAACTTGCTTCAAGCACATATTGCTTCTTCTAGTATTATCTACTTTTGTTTTGACAAACAAACTAGAACCAGAGTAGTCTAAAATTCAAGCATGGATTCATTTTCAGCAGGTCAGCTTGTAATAAAAAAAAATGTTTAAGCTTGTTAGAGAGGCATATCAATGAAAGTAAAGGAGATTCAGAAGGCTAGGAAATTAATTTTATTAATCCAATATGGTGTATATATGCTCTTTCACATGAATTTTAGTTTATTCTCTTTCTAAACCCACCAACTACTAATGAGGGGAATAGCAGTGACTCCTGGATCTACTCCTTTTGTCTCTTTTCTAATTTATTGCTGTGGGTTAAAAACCTAGCAGATATGCAATGACATTGTAGGCACCAGAGACAACAACTTGAAATGCACAACAAAAATTCTCAGTTTATTAGATTTGTCCTTCTGTGATTAAAAACAAATCTTAACGGCAGACATCTGTTGGGCAACTTACGTGGTTCCTTATTGTCTTGGTATGTGAGAAAACACTGCAGGCTCTATTGCTCAGACCCCAGTATGTTGTGGATGCACAGGAAATTAAGCATATGCTCAGCGGTGGAGTGGTAATAACATGCAAGTTTGGTGTAATCTGTTGAAATGAAAGAGTGCCATTCCTTGTGCTGTGCCCTATGTAAAGTAAAAGGAGGTAATGATAATAGCCTTCCTACCTTGCCTGATTTCATGTGATATATCTGATTGGCTGTGAATCAAGTTTGACAAAAAAAATGTACGTGATAAGCAGCATGTTAACATCAAAATAATTTTGCAACTGCTCCTTTGAAGTCTTGTGCTATGGCCATTTCATGAAGACATCACTGTATAAAGGGCAGTATTACGGAGCAGAGCACTGCTTTCACTAATTTTCACAAGAGAAGTTATATTATTTTTTTTTCCCCTCAGTAAACATACTTCCTTCAGGCTTCCTTAAATGGGATATCTCTTTCCTTCATATAAGTAGTTTTCTCCCTGCGAGCACAACTAACCAATCATTTGAAAGGTGACTGCTTTGAAGTCAAAAGAGCAAAATAGTGCCGTGGACTGCCAGCATGCAGCAGGCTTTGTTTGTTTGTATTTTCAAAGCAAAAAAGACCTTCACTGTTATAATAAGGTGTTTCAGAATCATCCAGGGCCAGCTCTGTGTTTTGCAAGTAAATATGCAATGGTGCCCATGAAAAAGGTCACCAAGGACATAATATTTATTTACATACCTATGGTTCATCTTGAATTTGTGTGCTACAAAGGTATCAAAACAGGTTAAAAGCTTTACGAGCTAGATTTTAAAACTGTTGAAGATTCATATGAATAAAAGTATATTCAAATTTATGATAGAGGAAGGTTTAAACCTTCATGTTTCAGGACACAAAACAGCCTCTATGGAATTTTAGGAAGGAACTCATCTTGAGTCTAAATATGCAATTAAAAAAAGCTGAAGTACTGGGTTATTTTCCCCCAAATCCAAGTCAAAAATGGACTACATAAGAGCAGTGGGCTACTGTTTTGATATGCTATAGCAATTGCCACAGAGTTGTATCTCTGTATACTTCCAAGATGACATAAATATATCCCATCCTTGCTGACAACCTGGGAGCTGCAGTAAGTACTGAATCCTTCTTGCAGTGAATATCATATTATCAAAGCCCTAAGATTCAGAAATGGGGCTTTGGTGCCTTTCCAGGATGTGCACAACTGAGGTTAAGCCTCTAGAACTCAGGTCTTGCATCAAGGTAATGTGATCAATACAAAGAAATACAGAGGTGAAGGTTCTTGCTAGGCAGTTATCAGTCTGCATCTTCAGGACTGATGCTTATTGCTGCAAAAATGTTCGTCAGAGTTAAAAAAGTACCAAATAAGTGGTGGCTTCTCCATTTCTTGACCTTCTCAAGCTGACACTGGAGACTTATGGAGTACCTGTTGGTAAATCAGAATGGAGGGTTTCAATACCAAAGCAACTGGGTGAATTCTATGCCCTGTGGTATACCTGTGTTAGGGAGTGTGGAAGTCAAACCAAATGACTTTATGATGTTTTCTTGCTGTTTATGAGTAGGTATGAGAAAGACCTAAGAGAATGCCCTCTCTGGTGCTTGTGTCAAAGAATCAATTTCAGTAGGCATTTCAGCTGGATTCACTCTGTTAGCTGTATCTAGACTGAGTGATATAGAAATTCCTTGGAGCTAAGCTGTGAGTGTGATGTGAAGAAAAGTCAACACATGCTATGAGAAATCAGGGGTGTCTTTTTCCAGTGTTTAACTTTGTACGTTGTATGAATGAAGAGTTTTCTTCCTGAGATGGTGCAAGTGGTATGGTAGCATGTATGAAAGTGGACTTTAGGTCTCAGCAAGGAGTAAGTGAAGAAGGTTGAGAAATTCTCCTCTGGGAAGTGATGAACAAGATGCTAATACCTAGCAAGTATGGAGAAGTTCTATCTGATTTGTAGGCCACAAATTAGAAGCTCCTTTGGGCTATGTTTTACTGAATTGCATGAACAGAAAGGTGCTTATTTTTTAGGAGATTTGGAGCTTTTCCTTTTCCAAAGTCTTCTAAACAAGTGTTTGATAGCTAACCTGCAACTTCTGTAAGTGTTACAAGTAATTTTCCATCCACAAGATTTCCTTTTCCCATGTTTTTGTTTAATTTTCACTGTGTCTGATTAAGCAGGTGAATTACTTTGTGTATAAGTAGTATATTTTTCTTAAAAAGAAGGCCTTTGATAATGTTCAGTTCTGACAAATTTAGTAACTGTATATGCTACCTGATGTCAAAACAATTTACCTATTTTTTTATAGCTACAGCTAAAGCTGTTTTTATGACTACTTTAGTCCAAAAAAATATTCCTGACTAAGTGGATCAAGGTAAAACCACAATCTGTAGTTGCTTCTTTCAACAAATACCAGATTGGGACAGTCATTTGCCCACTCTTGGGTTTGCTGGCTCCTTTCTTATTGGATGTTATCCAACAGTTAACAAAAAAGTCTAGAAGAAGTTTATGCTTACTTTTGGACCTCAGTCAAATCTGACTGTATTCTGATAAGGAAGATTTGAAGCAGCAGGTACGTACATAAATAGTACATTTTCAAGTAAAGTTGTGGGGACAGATGAAACAGTCAAACAGCACAGAGGTCCTGCTTTCTGATGTAGGAATGGTAAAGATAAAAATCCCAAACTCTCTTCTTTTGATCTAAGGAATTTAGAAGGTATCACATAGGAAATCTTCAGTAAACCCAGAAATTGTTCCCTCTCCTCCAGACTCTGGCTACCATGAAAATTCTTATTTTGCCTTTACTGGTTGACTAAGTGATTCTAGGGGGGTTGCCGCGTGTAAAGAAGCAGCGTAGAGTCTGATCCTGAATGTAGTTATCTCAGTATCTTAATTTTCATTACAGAACTAGAAAGCTTTACCTCTTTTTTTCTAGAAGAGGAAAAACTCCCACTTTTTGGTGTGCCTCCTGACTTTTAATAATACCACAAACTTCTTTGCCTTGCAGTGAACCAGTTCCACAAGGAGATTGCCACATCAGATTATATGAGTTTCATTCATTTCCAGGCAGTGCTATTTAATATACGTCCGCTATGTAATAGATGCAAAAAACCAAAATGATTTTCAGTTGCGTTAGTCTTTATTGGATCTGACCTCTGGTCTAGGAGGTGAAGGGAGAGTGGAAAATGAAAGCTGATTTGGTATTAGCCCACTGTTCATATTAGAAAAAGTAAATGCTTTTGCGGTTTTCCTTACAGAGGTGTCTTTATTCATTTGACATGCCTTTAATAACTAATTCTAGTTGTCTGGTTGCCAAGATAGATTTCCTACAGGCAGACTTAAAAGTGATTTTGTCCTCTTTGAATGCATGGCTTCAAATGATCCCAGAACAGCAAACATTAAACTTCTCCCTAGACCTTGAGATTTTCTGAAGCACTGTAGTAACATAAAAAGATAAGACTGTTAGAACTAAATAAAGAAATAAATATATTAAGCATGTTCCATATGATAAGAGCGGGACAATAAAACTCCTTGTTTTTCTGTGCTAGCTAATATCTCCTTTCTACTGTTGGATATACGCTGTGGATTTCTCACTATGCTCATTTTATGGATTTTAGTATCACCATTCACAGACACCTGGCATTGGGAATGTGTTGTAAGTTTCTTCTGAAAGCAAGGAGCCAACAGACCCAAAACCCTTTCCTTTCACACATGTCTTTGTCAGTGTTTCTTTCTCACATTATCATAGAGCTTTAAATATGTACCTAGCATGTCTATGAGCATATGTAAAGCTGACATGTGAGCTGTGAAGTAGGATGCTTTCCTTGTCATTTAACTGTGCTACGTACATAAAGCAATTATGAACAGTTTTAAAACTTGGCTTCGTACAAAACCAAATTACCAAATTGAGTTTGGGTCTGCTTGTTGCTTAGAGAAAGAGT
>NW_009609964.1:77341-177356 GCF_000690535.1 Cariama cristata
CTGTAATTTCCAGGCATGGACTCACACTGTCAAGGGCTATATCTGCTGTGGGGCTGTCCCCATGCATTTTGGGTTAAGTTTGCTTAACATTTGGAAGGTGATTCTCTAGTGTACTGATAGCCAAAATTCACCTGCTCTTTGGGTTACTGAAGTCTAATAAGATGTTAATTATAGGTAAATAGTACAAAGCTTTTTACCACAGCTAAGTTTTACGTGAGCTTGGTTTGGTAACAGAAACAACCTTTCAGCTGAGAAGGACTCAGACAGACTTTCAGCTGAGGATCTTGGTGTTGCATAGATAGGTTGTGCTTAGTGACCAAGTCACCTTATTCAGTGCAAGGAATTTCATCTCTGTCTTGCATTTCATTGAGCAGATAGACCAGTCCCAATCTCTCCCTGAAGTTGAGTCATTTAATTGTTGCCTTCTGAGAGGTGATTTCATAGGATGCCACACACTCTTCCTCCCAGGCCATGCCCACCAGGTATTTCCCCATTGCTCCTTTGGCAAGATCTTTAAGCACCGTTGACAAGAACAATATGTTTTGATGTAAAAGATCACAGCAATAGCTTGTGCAATACCCATGCATTTCCATTTCACTGTAGAAAATACCTTATGGATAAGCCTTGGGTCCATCCCATTTAGCTTTTTTAATGGTTACACCACAGTGACAGCTCAATAGTATTATGTGATTAGTTTGAAGACATGGGTCCATAGAAACAACCAAAGAGCACCTGTTTCTGGCAGCTGAATGCACTGCTTACATCACAAATTCTTGTTATTTCTCCTTCCATACATTATCTTACATCTCGTACAATGCAATTCAGTCTCCTCTCTGTTAGTTGGGTGAACTCAAGGCCTTTTGATGTGGCATTCTGACACTTCTGTACTGCCAGTACCACGGTCATCAGCAAATTTTGTCAGTACAGTTTCATATTTTTATGCTAAGGACACTGCTGTAAATATTCAACATGCTCAGTCCCAACTGTGAACAATTCCATGAGTAGCCTCCGATGGAGCTGATAATACTTCTCAGCTACTAACTCTTCTTAGCCAGTTCCTAGTCAATCCTGGTTTGGGGGTTTTTGTTCCCAGTTTTCCTAATAATTTACACTGACCCTGTATGAAATATTTACAGAAGCATAGACAGGTGAGATCTTCCACTGTCTGGGAGGCTAGTTTACTCTCTAAATGAAGCTACAAGGTTTGTCTGGATGATCTCTTTGGTAAAACCATGTTGCTTATGACTACATTTTCTATATAACTCCACATCATTATTTTTTTTCTTAAAAATTAGCAGCTTCCTTGGTAGCAATGAATCAGTAAAGGTCAGGACCACTGGATGACTTGGTTTCCCTGAAAACTCTCAGTGGTGCAGGGATCCCGTGACATAAACTAAATTTCATTTTTAGAGAAAAGCAAAGTCATGCTAGACTTCCTTTGCTGCAACAGCAGGTTCTTTTGTGCGAGGGATATGATAAATGTTTGCACATGAAACAGCCTGCAGCTTATAAAATTACCCCACCAAAATAAAACTATGAAAACTAGCTTACACAGTACAAACCTGCTTAAGGAACTGCGATTTTAAAAGCAGAGCAGTTGTTTTGAAATGCAATTAAATATTTTGGAATGTTTCTAATAAATATTGTATTATTTTTACAGGACACTGATTCTCACGCCATTCAAGTTATAGCCATTTAATTGTATTTTATATGGTATCAAACTTTCTGCCAAAATATGGTGTTGGAATGTTTTTCGTTGCATCACGTGTGACACATGTTTGTGCTTAACCTTTACAGTTAGGATATTTGAGCCTGCTTTAATCAAATGTTATACTACTAAATGGGTGTTATTCTTTAAAGCTTCCTTGCTGAGGAAAGAGGTCTGAGTTTTCATATGTCCACCCAGTAGAGGCTGTTATCAAATTTAATAGAATCATAATTACTGACAAATTGGCACATACTAGATGCCAAAATTTAAACTTGGTTGCCTTTGTTCTATTGCCTTAACCCTTGTTTCTCATGCAAGCATCCACAAGCTGTGGACTGGAAGGTGCATGTCCACACTCTCAGGAAACCAGTAAGACCAGCGACTTCTTTGCAGGAGACAAAATGGGAAAATCCTAAGTTGTTCAAATGCAAAGACATCTTTCTTCCCTTACAGAGGTGTCTGTGGATGCCCCCAACTCACTCTGCCTTTTATTCACTGCTGTCGATCCACAGAAGAGACAGGCACCCCCTTCAAATAGTCCTTTCAATGCTGCTCTGTCCAAAGCCTTTGGGGTTGGATTTCACAGCCCTCAGGATAACCGAGAATAAGATTTGCTCAGCTATTGAACAACACAATGTTGCTACTGGTAACCGGTCCCACAGGGGCCTTTCGTCTGGGATCCCTTGATTAAGCTGATGACTATTTCTCCATTCTGAGCCTTAGATAATAAGTTACACAGCAATTTATGCCATCTGTTGGGAAACTCAGAAAACTGGGAAGGGTTTCTTTGGTGAATGTGACTGTTGGTAGTGTGGGAAGAGATGAGCTTTAAGAGCACCTTTCAGAACAGAAGGAAATCATAACCTACATAAAGAAAAGCTTTGGCTTAGAAAACCCTCTCCTTCCTTTCTCTCTGCTGAGTTTGTCACCGGTGCAAATGTGTAAGACATATATATAGCAAAGACTGTCCTAAAAAGCAGGTACAAGACTATGGTGAGATTCCTATCAAATATCTGCTTCCATTTTTTTCAGTAAAGTTCCCAGGCCACGAAGGTGGCACCGCAGTGCTGCGCTGGGAGGACACCAAAAAGCTCCCAGACCTGCCACTGGTGTAGGCCCACATTGCACAGAGCCCACCAACAGCAATGAAAAAGACTCCACGGGGCAGAAGAATGGGACCACTGAAGTCAACCTGGTTTCACTTGCTTAAAGTAAGTACTATACTTAGGTATGTTGCGGAATTTGAGCTAAAGATTCAGTCCTGTTGTTAGTGAGACCAGCAGAGTCACTTTGCACAACTTCTTAAAGAAAAGCTCCAAATCCAAGGCCCTTTCACCCAGATTTCTGCACTTCCAGCTTCTTCTGCTCTGTCCTAACTGACATACAAACTTCAGGAAGGCCAGTTCAAATCCACTATGAAACAAATGGAGGCAGCCATTTGCTGGTCTGGATTCTAGAAAAATCTTTGCATCAAAGATAATATATAGATATCCATCTCAAACTCTTTTTTCCCAGAAAACAAGGAAAACAGAGGTAAACTATCAAGTTGAAGATCCTCTCTAGACTAAAGTGGATTGGTTTAAATAAATATAGATTTGAAACAATGTTATAAAATTTATCTCTTGCCAGATGGTATGTTTGTAAATACTAAACATTAATTGAGAAACTGTTGCCTAAGAACCTGCATGAAGCTAGAGGAATTATTGGAGGGTGGGGTGTGGGGGGTTGACTGGTTTATTGCTTGACTAATCAAAACATTTCAGTGCCATTAATTATGCTCAATGGCTAAGCCTGTATGTGGGTTAAAGACTTAAAAATTATCTGATTTGCAGCTCTTTTCTATTTCATTTTGTAGGTAGTGTAAGTGATTCTGTGTCATGAGAAAATGTATACAACACTGATAAATCCATAAAGTATTTGACCTTTAATCAATCCTAGTATTTTCAATCCACAGAGCCTGCTTAAATGCCTGTAACCTTGGCCCTTCCACTCCCATTCATCACAATTACTGTTTGAGCTGTCTGATGCAATGCACAAAGCATTGCATGTTGACATCCAATATTTTATCATTAATAAAATTTTAAAAAAAGCAAGAAACATTCCAAGTATTTTTACTGTTCTGATATTTTCCAGTGCAGTGCCCAGGAGAAGAAATGGGACAGTTTTGATTTATGCTAGTGCTAGCAGATACTGTTAATTAGTGTTTACTGTTAGCAGAATGTAGATATAGCTGGCTCTCTAAACAACTTGATTCTTGATGCTATGTTAATTTTCAGTGATTGTTAACCTTTTCATACTGAGAATAGTGTTTGTAGAATAGTCAGGTAGATAGTATGGATTGCATTTTAAACAAGAGTTTAAGGAACCTGGAACAGTAGTATTTTTGAATTAAGAGAGCTTTGGACTGAACCATGGAGACCTTGTTCATACTCGAATACATGAGTTAGGGCTAGTAGGATTGTTAAAAAAAATTCTGTCATTTTCTCCCATCCCCCAAGACTTTTATTATTGTCTTGATCAAAGAACACTGCAGTGATGGATGGAAATACTAACAAAGTTTACCCACAAAGGGGTTGGTTTCCATAGATGGCCGAATGATTCAATACAGAGAACACTGGACTCCTTGTGAAGGAACTTGCAATTCTGCTGTACACCCAGGCAGTTGCTTTACCTTTCTGGGGCCTTTTACTTTTTGTGTGCTGTGTCAGTGAAAATATCAAATTTTTTTCTTGGACAGTCTCATTCCACACACATTCCTGTGCCAAGTACAAAGAATAACACATTTAAATTCAGATAAGTGTGACAAAAATAATTACTGAATTTTTCTCTTGTGTAGCATTGGCTTTCACATCACCTATGATTCACAACCTCTGTGAGGCAATAGGTGTTGCCTGGGATTTTTGCTGAAAGAGAACTTCCATTTTCTTTGCATTCTGAATGAAATATGAGTCCTTGGACCTCTCCTATATAAAAGCACCATTTGGATATGTTACTGCACTGCTATTTGTCCAGTTTCAGACCTATAATGTGCTGCCCAGACCTCTTGCATCTGGTACCAAACTACTCTTTCATTAAAATCATAGAATCATTTATGTTGGAAAAGACCTTTAAGATCATTGAGTCCAACTGTTAACCTGGCACTGCCAAGTCCACCACTACACCACGTCCCTAAGCACCACATCTACACATCTTTTAAATACCTCCAGAGGTGGTGACTCAACCACTTCCCTGGGCAGCCTGTTCCAGTGCTTGACAACCCTTTCAGTGAAGGGATTTTTCCTAATAGCCAATCTAAGAGTATTCTTTACATATATACCTCTTTTTATATGTACATCTATATGTATGCATTCATATATATCTTTCAGAATAAGGAGGTATCATGACTACTTCGCGGCAAAAGGTCAGAAGTGCAAAGAAATGGCAACATTAATATTTTTTTGCATGTAAGATCCATCTTAGCTGGAAGGGTTTTATGTTCTTTCTCCATCTTCTAGACTTTTCTTACCATAGTTTTAATAGGTCTTAACAATTTATTAGCAGGAATTATACTTTTAATGGAAATCATGAAAAATGACATGGGAACATGATCTAAGTCCCCCCTCTCCCCCAGTGATATTTCTCTGTTGTTTTTCCAGCTATTTTGCCAAGCCAAACAAAATTATTATAACTGAGCACTGATGTGTAAGAGTTAGCATGATACGTCTCTGCAAGGCTGGATGGAAGAATGGGCATGATTTCATTTTTACTGCAGTTACCCTGTAAACTCTCTGCTTCTACAGTTTTGTGCGGGTGGAAGTTTCATAAGAATGCCATGTAAAGATTTACAGACTTTCTGGCCAGGTTCATCACTAGCCTCTCTGACATCCTGCCTCTGTTGACAAGACTGTCTGATATTAATTACAAGATAAAAATCACAGCCTGCTCTGGAGAGCTCAGGGACCTCATCATTTGAGTGTGGGAAATATGGACTATGGCATTATTGCAGACGAGGTACCCACAGACTGAAGTACCAGACCCTCAGTTCTACATAAAAGAGGTTCTGAGAGAACATTGTAGGTGTAGGAGCAGACAAAATTAGTTAATTCTGCTGTCTTTAGTGGAACTGAAGAACGCTAAAGGAGCTGATAATGTACTCCTAAATAATAAAAACTGTGGCAGCAATTCCATTCTGCTGAGTCCTGAATATCCTTAATTCCCAGAAGAAAATGGCTGACCGTCAGAACTCATGTTTTCTGCCCTTCATGCAGAAGACATGAAGTTTGAGAGGTCTCAAAGAACACTCATTCCCTCTACTTCATTTATGCACAAAAATTCCATTGTGTAGATTTTGCCCATTTTTATAAGGCTTAATCAGATAGTACTTGCAGCTTCGTTTCAATCTGGCATAAAATGGAGTGGCAAAGGTTTTTGTCTGTGTCTATGCCGATACGGTTTTCCGTGATGGAGGCTCTGCAAAGAGCCCATCTTAATAGCAGTTCCAGGTACAAGATTGAAAATAGCTGAATTTAGGCTGGAAATCTTTTCACAGTTTTGTGGAACAATTAGGTCTTCTCCATGCAATGATGTAGGATACTAGAAGTAGTCTCAGCTATTTACTGGTATGCGGCTAAGTTGTTTTCTGTACAGTGACTAATTGCATGGCTGGTCTATGAGTCCACTTGTGTTTCAATAAACTCTTCCACGTTGCCCTGTGGAGGGAAACAGCTGAAAGAAGCTCTTCTTGTGATGCCACCATACTGCTGAAGAGGCTTTGACTTGTGCATGAGAAGATCTGACATATACTTGAGTACTGTGACTTCTTCCTTCCTCTCTTTGATTCTGCTGATATATATACATCCTTTAAGAAATCTGTTGTTCTTGGCTGCTGTAGCTCATGTTATTAGTCCCATATTTTAGGGAAAAAGCATTGCTCATATTTGTGAATAAAGAGTACTGTTCCATAGCTCTTGATTGCCCAGAATTCAATCTGCTGCTGAAACTGCTTTTTGCTGCTTTATGTCAGAGATGCAATGCTGGTGAGACTGATGTCTTGTCATAGACCTGTATTCATTAGTTTCATTGCACATTGAACATATAACTGCTACTGAAGTTCTCATTTATTACTGGATGAAATTGTGCCAGTTCTGTAGGAACAGATCT
This sequence comes from Cariama cristata, assembly GCF_000690535.1. Taxonomy (NCBI): domain Eukaryota; kingdom Metazoa; phylum Chordata; class Aves; order Cariamiformes; family Cariamidae; genus Cariama; species Cariama cristata. The sequence continues at coordinate 84,189 of NW_009609964.1, forward strand.
GTGAAAAATGTCACTGGAAGTATTTACGTGGGAAGTAAATGGACTGGACTCAGCGATGAGTAGGGTGTAAGCAGGAGGTATCAGGGGAATGGATCCACTGTCTGAAGCCTGCCTTCTTTTAAATCCCCACCGCATTGTGCAGAGGAACCGTTCAAGCTGAGGTGGGACACCCTTTTTGAGGACATGCAAGTGGTCATAAATTTGCTGCCCAGACAAGGGTTTGGGATGTTAATAATAGTGTTGCCTGAGTAAATGGAGCAAGCTTCATCCCTCATACTCAACTCTCCTTCCCTGTGTGTTTTCTTAGTGCTCAGAGCCAGCGTCCTTCCTCTTCCCATTCTCTGCCTCCTGTTTCCTTTCATACCCGACACTCATTTGAAAAAGCCAGCTGTATACAGACACTGAAACTGTTTATCTTGGTAGACTGAGCATTATCTATGCTGCTCAGCTTTTTGCCTTAAGTCTTTTGTGTCTCCTTTTTCTGAACTTAAGTAATTTCCTTGAGTCTTCTTGCTTAACAGCCTGACTTTTTATCGAGATGATACTAAATTCATAGCAGGTGACCTTCCCCTGTAACCTCTTTCCCAGTCTGTTTTTCTTGTGTTGGTTTTGTTTGTTTGTTTGTTTTTGTTGTTTGTTTGTTTGTTTGTCTGGTTTAGGGGTTTTTTTTCTTTTAATTCTCCTTTTGGGGAAGTCGTGAACCTGGTTTTGAAGGTCAGTGTCTTAGGATAGGTTATGCCTAATTGCGCAGCAAATATATTCTCAGGCCAGAGTGTGGTTCCAGACCCGAGAAGAGAGACCTGGTAGCGTGGTAACAGTAATCTCTGAAGATGAACTAAAGTTCATCTGTTCCTGCATGAACTTTCCATAGGTTTATACTGAATTTTCTAACTGCAGTCCTTTCTTTCAGATGCTAAGCTGAATGACCTCCCAAGGGTAGGGCCAAAGGAGATGCATGTCACTTTTGCAGCGCCTTTAGTTTTCAAAAGGTTTTACAAGGATCTAGTTAAATATGATTCTTTCTGTGTATTCTGACTTGGGAGTTTAGGGTGTCCCCCTTCCACTGTTTTGTGCAAAGGGAAAGGAGAGGTAAGAAGATAAAATTCCTCCTCCCAAAAATTCCTATAAAATTTCTCAGCAACATCCCTTGAAAAACTTGGGAACCTTAAAGTAAAAATACATGCAAGTTTTTAATCTGTGGAGCTGCTGGATTTGTCCTGTGAGCTTATCGTGTTCTTGCAGACCTACCTCCCCTCAGCAGGGAAAAAGAGTTGTGTGAGTAGTGCTGCATCACATAGGAAAGTCAGTGAAACTAAAGTAAGAAGATACAGCTCTTTGCCAGGAATTAGAAACAAAATGAAACTTGTATCCAAGTTTCTGTGAGTGAAATGATACAGTTCCTTTCCAATAGATGAGTCTACAGAGGCATTGCGGTTGTTCATGTCTACACATATTTATATATGGCAGCTTTATCATTGAAATATCAACAGCTCAGAAACAAAAATCAAAGTAAATATGCTTTCGTTTGTTTGAATTCTGTAAACTGTTCACAGCTGTTACTTCAACTGTGATGTGGGAATATTCTGTAGAAGGAAAGGAAACTTCATGGGCTAGAGTTCAGTTCCTACATGTTCCTCCAGCAGTGGCTTATGGCAGTGGCTTGTGCATATGTGGAGGGGCCTGAATTTCCCCCTGCTGAAGTCATAGAGCTGCAGGAAGCCTGGGCTTGTACGGGTACGTACCTTATATGTGTTTTATACTGCTGCTAAGTGAGCATGAAGCTCAGCTGTGCTCACAGACCTTTGGATGAAACATGCTGTGGCGGTCGATGAACTTTACTTCTGGGGCTCCCACTGTCTGGGTTACATGAAACTGGGGGGGGGGGAGGGAAATGCTATGTTTCCCAGGGGGAACATGGAGAAATCTGGAGGAACATTTTCGTCTCCTTTTCCAATGCCCTGACACATTCAGTGCAGTAGAATCCATCACACAAGGGTTTCTCCAGGTACAGGGCCACCACTCCCTGCCAGTATGTACATTTACCCATCTTTCTCATCACCTGTGGTAGTGGCTCTGTAATCTTCGAAGACTTGATGTTCCAGAAATATTGTTAAAATCATGTGCCACTGTGAGAGTTCACACACAGAGTTGTGAGATTTGAAAACATGTACTTCCATGAGCAACAGGGCTTAGCTGCCCTGTGGTAGCACTCTCTGGTATAAATGCGTGAAGCTGTAGTTGAACCTTCCTTTATCTCAAATATAGGTGAAATTGGTCAGAGGCTATAAAGCTGTTAAGAAGGGATTCAGTAAGACTATATGAGAGTATACATTTAGCACTGTTTTCTTAGGAAGCTAGATATTGTATGATTAATCCCTTTTATTTGTTTTGCTTCTGATGTCTTCAGGTATTTCTGGGTCATATATTCAAGTTTTCCTCATTACCACATACGATAAAATTTACATTCCTGTAAAGCAATAAAGACAAAACCAGAAACCTGCTCTTGCTTCCAGAAGCTGAAGATGTAAAAAAAACCACCAAACACTTCAGCCTTGTAGTAAAATACTGAGTTGGCAATGCTGCTGCTGTTCTCTTACACCAGGATATATAATGCATGCTCCCGCAGAAGGCAACAGTGTTTAGCTTCAAGAGAACACACCCAGACTTCTCGAAAACCCAGCAACCACAGAAAAGAGGCAGATTGAAAGGATCCCCTAATGAGTGAATATATCCAGAGCTTTTAGCTCCCCATCTGCTGTTTTGACAAATACATGGGAGCTGTTTTGCCAGCAGATATCACTATGTGTGTCCAAATTACAACTGAGAATGAGAGAGAAAAAGCATTTCTCTGGTCATAAATGACAGGCAGATTTAGGAATGCCCACTGGAGTATACGTGCAGTATTAGGCACATTTTTAATTCTTTTGTAAACCTCTATTATGAGGTCATTTCACTTCAATGCAAATTAAAACATATTTTTTCACCTTCCTATGTTCTTTTTTTTTAATTTTACATTTTTTTAATGTGTTGCTTGATTATGGCCTCTAGAACAATACAAACACCTCTGTCTGAATTGAACTACTGCGGCCTTTCTTGTCAAAAAGAGCTCCTGGATTTATTTCTGTGTACATTGACACTATAAAATGTTACTTTCTTTTCTCTCTTCTGCAGGCAAAGAGCTATAATAAACAAGTTTCATTGTCATTTCAACTTTTGTTCTAAAACATTATGATGTGTAGAAAATTGATTAACTGGAATTTAGTATGTACAACAAAAGGAAACTTTGTTGAAATCCAGAGGGCCATTTCTGTTCGTTTGATAAATGTATTAGTTTCTTTGGTTTCCTGAATTACCAGGTAAAGGGCAACATTTTCCAGATCTAACTAATTTCACTGAAACATATGAAAGACAAATACCAGAAGTCAAATCTAACATATTCTTCCCAGGGGCCTTGAAAAAACCACCCCAAACTCTTTATTTTGAAAGGCTAAAGTAAGAGTTCAAAATTAAATGGATGATTCATGTGAGATATGTGAACTGAACAACACATTCAGCTGTTATACCAGCTGAAATGGCCTGCATTTTCTCAGCATCATTAAAGAAAAGAAACAAGAAGTGAAAAAAATAGATTACTGTTTTATTCCTTCTACACAAGCATCACTGTATCTCAGGCTTGCAACTAACCAGACCCTCTACGATGAGCTCTCTGTGCGAGGGTGAGGGCATTTAGCCTCATGGCTACAGAGAAAAATTTTTCTTCCTTTGTCTCTCCCCGGCATGAAGGAGCTGAGGGTTGGACAGGGTCCGTAGGAAGGGGATGCTGCTCTGCACTGGTGGCCCTGCGAAGCCTTTACTCACAGTGGCAACCCTACTGCTTCCACAGCTGCAGCTCTGCCGTGATATGTTATTCCTCTGTAAACCTATTCCCTCCCGCTGCTGCTTTCCTGTATGTGAAGCACAGCAGAAGGCTACCGTCCCATCCGAAGGAAATTCTTGAATGTGTAGACAACTGCTTTACAGACTCTTGATCTCATGGTCACAGGCAAAGGGACCTACTGGGGTTTGCCATGAATCTTGCAAGTGTGAGGGGTACAGCAGCCTCTGCAGTCAAGTAGCAGGAGGAAAAAAGCAGTTGTAGCTAATAGAAATAGTAGTTATCAATTCCTTGACATGTTCATATTATGTTTCTTACTGAAGCTAATCAAAGAGGAACTCATCTCTCCAGTCTGATATGGCAGAATGTAAACACAGTAAAAATTATAGCATATGCTACTGCTTTTTTTTTTTGAGTAACAATAGTTTTAAGCAAATGTAAATGTTCCCAACTGGGCAAATGAGAATCCTTAATTTAATCTTCTGTATGAGATACGTTATAGTCCCTAGCAAATATTAACCACCACCTCTTGATGCACAAAAGATCCCTCTTGCCAGTGTCAGTCACATTTATTTCAGTCTAGACAAAATAGCTCCTAGGTGTTGCAGGAAGAAACAATGGCATCTGAGTGCCTCCTGGAGAACAGGCAGATCTTGAGCATATTTTGTTTTGTGCTGGAGTTGAATTTGATGTGATAGGTCTGGAAAAATATAGAGCTGACAGTCTATATACACAACCAGGTTTTTAGTCCACACGGGTAATGAGACCCAAGCACCCAGCCACTTTCTTCCATGCCTCTGTCAATTTAAAGTGCATTTTAAAATGAACAGTGGGGTTATTTGGGTCTATTAATTACAGTAATTGTTTCCTGTGTGGAAACCACATGTATGAGATGTGAAAGGCGCGTGTGTGTGTGAGAGGGAATGCTGTCGTGTGGGAGACTGGTGCAATTCCCCTTTGAAGATTTTTTTTTTATCCCTAGAGAGGGAACTTGTAATGAGCAACAACATTTACACTGAAGACTTCAATGCTCCTTGTTGCCCCATCGTTGCTTTGCCTTTCACATGGAGATTAAAGCCAGTGGTTGAAGCTGCTCCTCCTTTTCCCATGTGGCTGATATAAATTCTACATCAAATAGAAAGGAGGAAGGGCAGGTTTGGCCATCAGCAAAAAATGAAGGAGAGGTCTGACAGCAGCAGGAGCAGGGGCTCAGTTCTCATTAATCTGGAGGGCACCAGAAGAGTAAAAATAAAACCTCGGGAAGATGCCTACTGTGCCCTTTAAACAAAGAGCCTGTGATTGGCATAATAAGAAGAGCAGCCTTGATAAGTACATGGGAAAATGCTTTTCATAAATCTCGCCTACTGATGGATATGATGGGAAACTCATGCAGATTTTGATAGTTTGTATAAAAGTTGAGTGCTGTGGTTTGTGCATTATGGAAGTACAATAATGATTCTGTAGTTCAATTTCTAACCTGTTTTCTATTACAAGTCTTCCCCTTTTAACTTTCACAAGAAGGCCTTCTTTCTGCCCGATTATGGTATTTCTCCTAGTGCAGAACGATGCCAGAGGAAAATTGTTTGGGGAAAGTTTGGAATTAATCTCGAACTTCGCAGAATGTTATTTCCCCTTTTATGTCTCCTTTTGCTGCAGTGACACATCTCAAGTGTGGCTCAGCCCATGTGCTTTCCTACACTTTGCCCTGTGGAACAGCTTAGTTTGGAGAGAAGAGGGGAGGGATGGAAAAATATTCAGCAACACATCCTGAGAGAGGGCAGCCAGACAGCACGGCTCTGTTGAATTAGGGAAGAGCTATGCTGGGAAGAGAGACAGTAGATCTCCCAAGATATCCAAGAGTAGATAGTTAGCCCTTAAGCTGTGTAGATAGTTTGTGTGTTGAAGTCATGGCACGGACATAAATCATTCCTCAAAGGCACTAGGCTTCATAATTTATTTTGTCATTCTCTCAGCTTGATTTTAGAAACATTTGCATATTCTCAATTCTGTTTTTTTCCTTCTGTGCTGAGGTCCTGTTCTCTGCTCCTCCGTGTGATAGATGAGTAGCAGACACTCTGTTCTGATAACCCAGAAGTATAAAAGCAAGTGGTGTAGTCAGCACTGGGGTTTTTATCCACCTCTTTAGTTTGGGATGGTTCCTGTGCATGAACATGGCAGAACTTACTCTTGGCACAACTGGGACAACAAATGGTCAGAAATCAGCATTTTAGCTACTCTAACCAATGCTGTTTTCCCTTCTTTCTTTCTCCTTCCTTCCCAGGGAAATATTTGTAGTTGTTAATACTGCTTCCTTTACCTCTTCACGCCCCAACTGAAGATATATGTAAAGACTTCAAGGTTCAGAGACAAGGCTATGAAATAAAACTCTCTTTGTTAGTTAAGCTAGAAATTTGAACCACCACAGAAGATTATTAGAACAGTTTTAGGCCAGGGGAAACTTTGGTACTATTTGAACACAGAGGAACCCAGGTTGCACATCAGAGAAGATTTATGTCAGCAGTGAGGTCCAACTAAGAGGAAATCACAACATTTTCTCTCTCAAAATCGCTGTTGCTAATTCATATTTTTTATTATCTTATTAGTTAAACTATTTCAGGCTTTTGCCAGAGTTTAACCACAGGGCTGATTATATTTGAGTCTGCTGCTTTTTGGTGAATAATAGGTGGTTCCTTTGATGCCACTCTTTTAGTACCAGGTGGCGTCATGTCATATGAGCACTAAATATCCAGCTGGGCCAAATGAAGAAATAGCTGGGCTTAATGGCAGTGCTAGTGCCCTTCTCCTCCTTTTGTCAGGAGGTGAATGTTGTAGTTCTGCCTAATGTTCATTCAGTCAGATCAATGTCAGTCTTTAATCTTTTTGGCTCTGTTGTTTGTGCACCACTTGATGGGACAGGTTTCTCATGGCAGTTTTCTTGTGGGAAAGCCAGAACAGAAGGAAGTTTGCTCTCACCTGGGCTTGGCCACCAGAATAAGGAGACTGAGCTGGTTTTAGTGACGTGAGTATTCCAGGGGAGAAATAAGTCTGTCAGATACTCTTGTGTTCGTGCCCTGATACACAAAAGGACAAAGTTCTTGTGATCTCATTAAGTGCTGGATACCAGAAAAGGTAAGTCAGAAAGAGATTAATCTGACAGGGAACCTGTGATTGATTGTACCAGGTGTTTTGGGTGACAGTGAAAAATAAAATACATTCTTCCTGAAACTTTTACTTATTTTGAAATACTGCATATTTAGAAGTATTTTTTGTGATGTTTGGAAGTATTTTTGTGATGACCAAGTAATCTATGCAGGTCTTAATATAGTAAGATTTAATTAAAATTAATTCTTTTAAATGCAAATTTTAAAATAGTGTCTTCAATCAAATGTATAAATACAATAATGTCTGTAAGTGAACTGCATGAGCCTAATGGCTTACTATGGTTTTTTATTTGCTTTATTAACTAAGAAAAAACCCAAACTTCTGTATGAATTATTTTATGTTCAGGCATGATTAAAAGTTCTCACAGTATCAGGGGATATTAATGGGCAATTATATTTTGAGTTTAAAATGGATTGGTTATTCCTTTCTGAGAGAACACCAATGCACAGATAAACTGCACAGAAATAACATGTCAGTAATATCACACTACTGTACAGATTTTAAAGATAAATTTCCATCTGGCAAGCAGACATTCAGGAAGGAACTGTTGTTAATACAGCTTTCACATGGACAAAGTTAGTAAGGGATAAAACCTGGCTTGAAGCTTCATTCTACTTCTCACAGTTGGCAAATGTAAATATACGCTAGATGTTTCTTAAAGACATTGAGCACAAATAACCGATAAGGAAAAAGCTGAGTTTCCTCTCTTGTTTCACTGGAAGTTTTGGACTACTCAGATGACTCTTCCAGAGAACAAGAACCAAACAGAAAAACAAAAGGAATTCCAAAAACGACAACTGCAAACCAAGAAGAAAACATGCTCTGTAAATATTAATACTTCACTGAAAACTTCAATATGCTCAACAAACATCAGTTAATTTAAGCTCTGTGAGGGAAGATAAATAATAAAAACCTCATTTGCAAATGAGAAAGCAGGAAGAAAGCCTGAGCCTAATGAAATTATATTAAAAAAAAGTGGTCTTTGGAGAAGGTCCCCTCTGATCTGTGCAAGGTCAGGGCTGATGACTGCCACAGGATGCAGAAGAGAGCCAGGCTTTCTTCTGTTCTTCACCACAATACTAACCCAGCATTATACAAGGTAAGATAATGGAATAATACATAGGTGTTCACTATAAAACTTGTCAAGTTTGACTGTTTCCCTAATGTACATACCATTGATAAACATGAATAATGATACTCACTGTTACTGTAGTACCATTTGACTTGAGGTATTCAAGTATTGTTTACAAAAGATGCACAGCATATTTTGGGAGGGAAGAAAATTTAATCAAACAAAACAACATATGAAACTTTTAGTAAACATACTGTAATCAGAAGTTGGCTTTGCTCATGGAATTGAATCTAAGAGTAAGTGCTACTGGTAAACAAAGTAAATAGTAAATCCAGCAGAAGGAATGGATAGAGCTGGTTGAAAGATATAATTTCAAACCGGAATGGTAGCTGAAATGTCTAAATTTACTTCATCCTGAGCTGAAATGAAGTGTCAGTCTCAGAATTTTATATAGAAAAAAAGAATATTAACAATGGTATTAAAATATGTTCCACTATATTGAAATTTTCCATTTTAAAAGGTCATGAAATCAAGATGTTAATCAAACATTTTGAGGGAACCTTTCTTCCTTTACAAAATGGGGATGAATAATGTCAAAATATTTTACATTTTGTCATTGATTTTTATAACACTTCAGCTTCATAGTTTGAGGAATAGATTTGACTGGCACTTTCACGCTTAGTCACAAGTAAATATGCAGCTACTGATTCATAAGCACCAATGGACCTTGTCTTTGAAGGCCACCTGTACAAGTGCTCATTAAGCATGTTCCAGGCTGCTTGTGAGATCAAATAGTTTAAGAAAATGGGGTTTGTAGCCTTTACCGTTGATAGGAGTTACACAAATGTATCTGGGAAAGCGTGTGCCGTATGGATATTTTCTTATTTACATTCAGTACTACCTCCCCAATGGCCACTGTAGATTTGCTCTCCATTTTGTAGAAAGCTGATTTATATGCCAATTGGGTCACTGTGGTTCACTGAAATTACGGTTTGTTTTAAAAGGGAACAATATTGTAATTCAACCTCGTAAGTGTGGGAGACAGCTGTCCGCAGTTCGTAGTTTGAAATATTGTTTTAACAATTGTTTCTTTCCTTTTCTAAAGTCAGTGGTAGAATATTGCCATTATGGGATTTTAGATAGAAACACCTACTTCATGAAAGAGGAACAGACTTGCAGAGAGTGGAGCTTGGAGATGGGGTACCTGTTAGTTTTTCAATCAGTTGCAAACTGGGATCTGAGTTCTAAAAAATGCCCCTTTTCAGCCGCAAAAGCTCTTCAGGAAATGGGATTACACTGAATTTAGAAATGCTGACTGTTTAAAACTGATGCCAAACTAAAAGAGATGTGTTAACCTGTGGCAGTTGTGTGGCTCCATGCTTGGCTCTGGGGAAACAGGATATTGTGCTTTGGGATCACATACAAATCCACCCCAGGTCTGAATCTGAAAACAGCTGCTCTCTGGTAGCTTCTTGCCTGTTGATGTGGAATGAAGTCTTTGTCCTGAATGATGGTCCTTCATCATAGAACTTAGCTATGCTGTGGGAATTAACTGACGCTTGTAAGTCAAATCTAAAATTGGGCTCAGCATCTGTTGTCACAGTACCTTGGGCATTGGGGATGGCTTTGAAGTTGTATTTAGACTCCTTGCAGTTAGATCTGGGGCATCCCTTCATCTGTCACATGCAGGCTGTCAGCCTCATGTAGGCAGGGGCAGCCTCCAGATGTGCCGGAGAGCATTCGTCGAGGGTAAACAGTGGCTCATGTGCAGGTGGCCTTTGGCAGGAAGGGATTATACTGAGAAGCTGTTCGTAGGGAAGCAGGGAGGGAGGCAGGCAGGCAGGCATCTGCAGAATAGCTTGGATGCAGTTCAGACATTTGCACAAATGGAAAAAAGGAGTTAGCTAGGAACAGCCAAGCTAGAAAACTTTGTCTCTGGTTGAGCAAAGAGCTCAAAATGAAGGAGGAGAGGAACAAACAGGGCTTATTTCCTCTGCATCAAACAAGGTAAGGCTGGCTGAGTTACAAAGGCCAGGTTGGGTAAGTAGGTCAGAAAATACGGCTACATGTCAATGCAGACAGTGAACAGGTTGGGTGCTGAAGTCAAAAGTGGTTGGTCTCTGTTCTGGCAGCTGAAAGTACTCACTGAGTCTAAAAATTTGTCAACCCGCTTGGAAATCTGAGTATACACTAACTTGCCTAATTTTAGCTAGCCAAATTTTAACATTTTGCCCTAAAGCCCATTTGTTTTTGTAATCACCTACAGAATTACTGCAGGGCATAAAGCTCCGAGTTTAACAAATTCTGGATAAATAAGAGCTTGATTCATCAGTATTTGCCAGATTAAATAATTTCTTAGTACACATCTTTTAGACCTCAAGATTCCTTATGGTCCTGCATAATAAACTGTTTGTGCAATTAGCAATAAATTTGTCACTGTAAGTCAGTCTTTAAAGCTGGGAACAAGTATAACATTTATTAGTGTGTTAGAGTTTAAAGTTAAAAATAGCTAACCCATTTTCATATAGCGAGTGCACTTTCAGGCTTGTTTTCTCCAGCTCTGTAGATACAGGGAAGGTGACAGAATCAGCATGAATATGTGATAGAAAACAGTATTCTTTGTGTAAAAATAAACTTCATTTGCAACATATTTTGATAAAGGAAAATCCGCACATTCTGACTTTGTTGCCACCTCTTTCAGCATTGCATTTTGGGCTTTAACGTCCATTTAACGCTACCTGTTCAAATTGCAATAGGCCTTATCTGAAACGTGCGGTCTGGTGGTATTAATGTTAATACATTATGCAAAACTAAATACCAACTGGTGCTCAGCATGAAGCTTTAGCACTTGGCCATTAAACAACACACAGTGAAGGACTTTCTTCACATTGGCTACTGCGGTCTAGCATGGGTCCTTGAGGTACCAGTCTTACAGATGTCTTTGCACCAGTCTTTACGGTGAAATTGCTGAGATTGCTGCTTGCAGTACTATGAATGGCAGTTAGACTATGTAACATAGACATTTATTTTTCATAGCATTTACCAGAACTGGTGGTTATTTATTTGGAAATCTCAGACATGAGGTGTTATTTGATTTAGGGAGCAGTCTGTGTAATTTATTACCTCCGGATATCCCTTGGCTCCTTAGGAAATATCTTTAATTAATATCATTTTCTTGATTAGCTGATTCCTAATTAAATTTGGTATACTGTACATGTTTATTTCATTTGAATTAATTTTGTAATAAATCTTTCAGGCTACATATCACATGTCTATTAGCTTTGAAAAACCAAAACTGATGCAATATAAAAGAGCGAGTTAAGCTTGCTATGGGCTTCAACCTGTAAGAGACTGAGGAATATCTTTTATATCAGTAGGAGAAGAACAATCTGAGCCCCCACAAAATTATACCTGACCTGTGTGTGGAAAGTTGAAGACTGAGGAGGAAGAGGGGGAGACTTGGGGCAAGAAGGATTCAAAAGAAAAGATTTAATTATATTGGAATTAACTCTAGATCATTGAACTGGACTGAAACACAATTAATTATAAAGCATTTGTTTTGAAGAAGCTAAGCCAGAAAAGGCAGAATGCTGCCAAATAATATTTATTCAATTGTATTCAAATATTAGAAAAAGAATCCTTTGGGACTCTAGTAGATCATTAAAACCAACTGCTCTTTTGATGAAGTATGTGTCTTTCTCAGATTAAATTACAAGGGCTGTCTCATGTTCTCATGAGATTCTGTAAACCTATATTGCATTATTTTAGTAAAAGCAAAATAAAAAGAATTAATTGGTGATCACAGACTTTCTAAGAAAGGGTAGAGTACAGTTTTAATGAGCAGTTACTCAACTGTCCATTCCACTGCTTTTCCCCAACCTGAGCCTCACGTTTTCTATGGTGCTGGGAGAAACTACTTTTCTTGAACAATTTCACATTTCCTGGCCCCGCTCATGTCTTGTAAGTGATGACGTGTCTTAGAAAATAGAGCAAGAGAAAGAGAATGATGGTTCTTGAGTGAGTTGGGAAAACCACAGGGAAACCTTTTCAAAGAGAGAAAGAGGGGTGTTTACCTTTTGCTTTGGCTTCAGCTGTGTCTAGACACAGTTTACGTGCTTAATGGTAACCTCAGAGGCTAGGGGAGAGTCATCTCACTTATTAATGCCCAACATTAATGCCTGCTTCATTTGCTTCAAGGAAGTGCTAGGTAGTGCCACCAAAACTTCCAGAATCAGGTCTGGCAGGACCTGGCAGTGTGATTTTTGGCTTCTTGGAAAAAAAAAATATCTTGAATGCTGCTGATGTGTACTGCCAGATGCCTCTAGCCCTGGGACCAGATGTTCACACACAATGCAATTCTCCCTTGAAACTCTGTGGGTGCATATTCACTGCTAACTAATTTTAGGCAATACTTCAATATTTATGTTGATTTGACGGATAAAGCCTTCTGAGATGTTTTGTGCAGAGAATTCAGATGTAGCCACAAATCAGAAAAATGTTAATTGGATTGGACAGCTCTGTGTTAGATTTCAGGTACCCCACAGCTGTGAACATTTTTTCTTTTCAACATTGTTTTAGTCAAGAAGTGGAATTAATACTGGGTTTATCTTAACATTTCTTATTTTTCTGGCTTAACATGGCTCCTTTCTTGCCCAGTTTGGGACTCCCACTGGGAGATAATTGAAGTCCCTCCTGGGAGAGTTTCTGCAGCAAAACTGTTTTCTTCTCAAGCTCCTTTTCTGATTTTCCTCACTTAAAATTGGCGAAGATACGGCTGGATGTGTTGATCAATGTTTAAAAGGGCTATGGGTGACAAAGGCTGGCAGAATGGCTGATGTGAAATGATACCTGGTACGGTGCATCCTAGTGAAAAACAAATATGGCTCTCAGATTTTTAGGTGTTGGATTTGTAACTTTTCTACAGTGTTAGGCAGATTTTAATGTCTTAAGTTACATGAAAAAGTTTCTTGACAACAGGCGCTGTGAAGGGCAGGCTGTGTGTGGAACAACTTGGAGGATAGAAAGATTAACTTGGCACTTCAGCGTCTGTGCCTTTTCATGCTCTCCTAATGGCTGTCAGAGGAATTATCCTCACAGGCACTCTTCTCCCAAGATGTTGCCTCTGTAGCGAAATTTGTACTGCCTCTTCCAGATTTTAGTGAAAGAAAAGCCAGTGCCGACTCTCCTGACTGTGGCCCTACGTGCAGGTGTTAGATCTCTGTCTGAAGTTCAAATCAGGAGCTGTCCCTAAACTAAGAGGCATTTGGAAGTCTCTCACAGCTTTTGCAGCCATCTATTGCAACAATGTATATTCTTAGAAATCTCGTGACAATAACGGCATAATAAGGTGAAAAAGAATGGAAATTAAAATTCATGGCCAGGCTGATAATTGCTGAGTGATACCTTGTGTGTAAGTGCTCAGTCAGTATCCACGGCCCTGCTCTTGCTGGACAGTTTAACCCCATCTGGGAAAGGCCACAGGTTTACTAGAGGCCTGCAACAAGCCCTCTCCCTTAATTCTATATATATTTTTTTTTTTCCCCAGAAATTTAATCCTGTGAATCAGAAACAAACAACAGCAAAATAAAGCTGGGAACTGAAGAATAAAATGGAGAAATGTAAGAAAGCATGTGGGTCATATCCTGATGCTAGGCCTTGCTTTCCAGAGGAGTAACTGTGCCCCCCTACAGGTAGGGGACCTGGACCTCCTGTCTAACTTTCTGCCGGAGATAGCATTTCAAAGATATTTTAAAAAACTATAACTACTTAGAAAGCCTGGTCATTCTTGCATGTCTCAAACTATCCCAGCCCCTCGGAGCAGGGTTGGACACAGAGCAGATCCCAAATGGCTTCCTCCAGAGAGTGCGGGGCTTTGCTGCCTCCTGCTCCTGCCGCTGTGTACAACTGTGCTCCTCGGGTACTGCCATAGGATCACTACGTATCAATCGGTACAAGTAAATCTATTACTATGGCCATTATAACAGCCATAAAGTGGCTATAGAGAGAAAGTAACACCACATCACGGGGGCCTTGCCTTTGAACACGTTCTCAAAGATATAATTAAAAACACCAAGTGCTTATTTCAAAGCCAAAGTTCATAAGTGATGGGTCTGGCATCATGCCTATTCCAGGAAGGCTAATTACACCATAAATTAAACTTTTTTTTTTCTAACCAAACATTATGACCTTTAATAAAATTGTTTTTACAACCAGCTGTCAATAAATCATCCAGGAAAGCTAGTGAGAAATGTTCTGTGAGCACTCCACTTCTGTGAATTTCATTAGCTGCAGTTTATTTGGTTTTGTGAGCTATGATGGTTTTTAAATCTCAAATTAAAAGCCCCGAACCATAAAAACTAATTCAAGAACATTAGCATCTCGGTCTCTGAAAGTGAGCTTCTCTAATTGCAGAAATTAGTCAAGATTGTATAACGATCAGGAGGTCATTAAAAAAAAGAATAGTGCATAGGCTGTGCTTGATTCAGCTAAAGCAGCTCCAGAAAAGCGTGTTGTTTTTTTTTTTTTAATATACCCTTAACGACAGAAAAATATCTCCGGGTAGGTTGGTTTGAAAGCACTGTGAAAGCCTTTTAACCTAGTCATTTGATTTCTCAGACATCAGTTCTATTTATTCTCTTAAGCGCATCAGGCCTTTTGGGTTTGGACACATGCAAGAAGTTATGCCGCATGTTGTACTGTTGTGTACGTAGCAGTGAAGAATGAGGTAACGTCAATAGGCTTTACTTCAGGAGCTCTTTTTGTTTTGCATTCTTAAGGCTTCTGTACTACTTCACGATAATTACAAATATTTGTAGGAAATATACTATACTGCTTGATTTGTGACTTTCAGATGGACATATTTTAAAGCTAGGCATTTTTATTAGATTGGTACCAGCAAATGAAGCTGTTAACATTCTACTCCTCTGCCTCATAAAGTGCTTCTAAATAGAAGAGTAGTTTATTTTGTGTTGTAGAAATGTCTAGAAAGCCTTTAAGTTTGAATCTGGTAAGACAAGATAGCAACCCTTATTCTCTGCTCTTTTTGGAATTGCATTTCTTCTTTCCTCTCCATGTATTTTGACATGATCATTTCAAGACCTTCTTAACACTTGCTACTCATCTAACTTTCCATAGCTCATTTGTGCGGAACATGTATCATAAAAGTCAGATACACCTTCCTGAGCTGTGCATAGCTTCCATGAGTCCTTGTTTATACAGTTACTGATGTCTTGTACAGACATCTCTACTCTGCCCTGTGGTTTATATTCAGAAGGTTCCCCAGGAGTTCACCTGTAAAGTGTGTCCACTCCCACTATCATGTTTTGTTTCAGGGACCCTAAAATGAATATTTAATTGAAAGGAGAAGTGACTCTTTCTACTACCTACTTTTTACTAGTAAATTAAAAAAAATTACCTATTTTCCTGTACTATCCCTTTTTTCTTCCAGACTTTTTTCCTCTTCCCTGTCCCTTGTCGCAATCATTTGTGCATTGTCTGAACCAAAGGTCTTTTGGCATGTCTGCACCAAAAATATGAAAAAATAATGTAAAAAGACTTTGAGTCTTTATTCACCATTGCAGATTCCCTGGGAAACATGTTGGTGTGCATGGGAAGCTCTGAGATGCCCGTTCGACTCATTCCATGAGCTCTTCTGGGTCTCAGTCTGAGACATCTATTTCCCTGCATGTTTTCCTTCTCTGGGTCTTACAAACTGGTTCATTCACTTGTTTCTTGCCATACATTCACTGCCAAAAATAGCCTTTCAAACCCAAACACTGTAGTGTTGTCATTTACATTGTTCCTCATCTTCCAGCCCCATGTATACCAATATCTAAATGCAGGCATATATGTGCACACACCATGGCATGGTGATGGAAATGTCAGTTTTTATTATGTGACTTGATCTTACAAAATGGGTTCTCTTAGTCTGCTAGCATATTGTAGCCTTCTTATTTCTGAAATGAACAACTTTGTGCTTATTCCTCATACTTGTTCTTTAGTGAGACTGTTATTATAGGTATTCTGATGATGTTTAATATTTCCAGAATGAATTTCAATTAATACAGTGTTGTTTTCCCTGGGTATTTGCCTGTATGACATATAACTGTCACTTAAATGCCTTGGCAAAACAGTTTGAAATTGTCCCCCACCCCTGGCCCAATCAAATACTGAAACATAAACTCTGAATGTTACTGTGAGTAAAATAAATCAATTATAAATTAATTTTAAAAGCAAGATGTAGGCTGCTGATGAGGGCAAGAGAAATCAGAATGTATAAATATCAGTTACTTGAACTCCATGAAATACACACACACACACGCCTGCATGCGCACACACACATAATGTTAAACTTGATCTGGACTTTTTCTTTCTGGCTTCATTAATCAACTAGCCAGTTAATCTGAAATATTTCACTTCAGCTTCACAGATCTGTTTTATGTATATATACTTCTCAACTTTTACTTTGTTTGAGGTTTTTTAATATTACTTTGGCTTGCCCTTCCATTATTCTTGAATGCTTATGGTTGGGGAAAAAAGTAAATTACAGACCTCCATGGACTGATGTAACACAAGAAGGCAGATGTTTTTCCCTTTTCTCAGGTGACACATTGTTTTTAAACTGAATGCACTAAGTCCAATAAAATGCTTTAAACAAAATACTAGTTTCATATAATAGTAGGCATCTCTTTCTGCAACTATGTTTATAATATGTGGAAGCCGTAGGCACTTCAGATGAATAGCTCCTACTTAGTTCCTATTAAGTACTAATTTGAATTGGTATAACTTTATCTATATGGAATATGCATCATAAATGTTAGAATTGCCCTGGTGAGAAGTATATAGTTTTTCACAAGTTGTCTACCTAGCTGTCTATTAATCTATGTTTGGATTTATTTATTTATTTATTTAAAAACCTGACTTTTCCAAAGCTACCAACTAAAAAATACTTTTCAGAAAATATTTTTTTCCATATTGATTTAACAGGTAATCCTATAAAGTGAATACTCTCTGCACACGTTTTCACCATGCATGAAAATGGAAACTCTGGCAACTGAGAGAAAAGTGTCACTCCGTATGACTCTTGCTCTATGATATGACCTGCTTCTAGGATTTTGTATCAAATTACTGCTTTTTTTTCCCCCCTTTTTTTTTTTTTTTTTCCTTAACCGCCTTAGCATTAGCAGGACTACTCCTTTCATTGTAATTGGATTTTTCTTATTGTTTGGCATTGTGTTGCACCAAGACTCAGAAAGTTCCTAGAAAACAGAGTATAAATAGTAGTTATATCAACAGAAGGCAACATCTGAGGGAGACATGCAAAATGCAAGGACTTGCCACCTGCATCATTTCTGTCCAAATTGGCATCAGAATTTTCAAGTTTGAATTTAAGATTTTAGCTCAGGCCTGGTACCAGGAGTAGAGAAACTCAGCACTTATATTGAGTACATCATTCCTGATAGCCCTAGGCTCATCACAGCTTTCCAATTTTAAAGAAGTTTCCATGAGATTTTTCTGAGTTTCTGAACTGATGTCCTTTTATTGCATTTTTATCTGTGCAGGATATAAAAGACAAGTATTACTTTTGTGGATAAAGTTTTTAGTTGCTCAGTGTGTACCTGTTACTTTATATATGCTCTGTTATTTGCCTTCCATTCTAAAGTGAGAGTTTTTTTTAGACTGCTAAAGAGTCCCTGGATTGTGGGAGTGCTCAGGAAAAGCCAAGATACCAAACACCTGTTTTTCACTAAACTTGAGGATGTTGGGTAGGTCAAGAGGGGAGCTGTGGGTTAGCTCATTCCACTGTAAAGCAATGAAAGCCATAAAATATTATGAGTAAAAAGCCACCTGTTCTTGAGTTAGTGCTTGCCATCTACCTTTGTGGTTTAAATTGAAAGTTCAGTATCTAGGCAGCCTGTTTTCCTTTTGCTCTGACTTAACCACAGTGTCAATTTGTACAGTGCCTTCCCAATCAGCTCCATCTCAAAGTTCTTTGCAAAACATAAAAGCAGGTGCACACACGCCTCCCTCTCCCAGGCACAGCACACTAACAGTTAAGCTACTTTTCTCTAAACAAGGTATAAAAATCAGGCGAGTGTCAGAAACCAAAGTTGATACCAAAATACTGAGAAGATTTTCAGAAAGGTACATCCATCATGATGGATGGCTGAGACAGCACTCCCTGCTTTACTTCAGGTGATATATTCTACAAATGCAAATGCTTGCCAAGTAAGCAGCTCTCCTCTGGCAGCTTCATAGTCCTCCTTTGTTGGACAGAAAAGCTGATGATCTCCATCTGTACTGCTGGGTGTCAGTATGGAAAAGCATGAGTTTTTGTGCAAGTTGGTAATTTGATTGGGTTTGGGGGGGATTTTTAGTGTTCAGGTGTTTGTTTGGGTGTTTTTTGTGTGTTTTTTTTTTTTTTTTTTTTTTTTTGCCTGGCAACATATGAGTTTGTTCAGATTCAAAATGTAAATGTGGAAGAAAAGGAGCTGATCTTATAGAAGAGCCACTTACCCGATGAGAGGTATTCTGTAGTCTGAATGGGCAGGGCCTTGTCATCCCGTTACTACATTGACCAAAAGACAACTAGATGAAGCTAAGAAAAGCAGCTGGAGAGTTTATCATAAGATGCCTAAAGAGTTGGTAGCCTAAACCGATTTACTCTGTCTTGCTCTAAAGGTAATGTCAGTGTGGCTGACTCTTGGGGACTAAATGCCATACAGGTTTGGTTTGGTTTTTTGGTTTTTTTTGGTTTGTTTTTTTCTTTTCAAGTTTTAGACTATGTCCTTTGACTCTTGATCTTCCAAAAAATGCTTGCTGGTACTGATCTCAGTGATGCCTCTGTGCCTGTTTTTGCTTGTGGCATAGGCTATTTAATCTGTTGTATTTGCTCACTTAGCATCCAGTTCAGTGGGCTCTGAAGTATGAGGCTGGTGTAGCCATGTTACGCTCTCAGGAGCAAGTCTATTTTTTTTTGTGAAGTCCTTGGCTATTAAGATATTTGGGCCAGCAGTTATTTTAGGCATCTACCTGTGGTGCCTAAGTGAGAGCTATGCTCATCCTCCTCTTCCCACATTGTTAATGAAAAGAGGGAGAGAGAGAGAGCATCCTTGGGGCAGCGATTCAGATATCACATGGGCTGAGGCATCGTTTCTGGAGATGCTTCTCTTTGCTATCTAATGAAGCCCTAACATCCAGAAGTGCAGCTTTTGTGAGCACTCTAAATAGGCAGCTCTCCGCCGTTTCCACTGCAGATAGCACAGTCTAAACCACAGTCTTCCCACCAGAGGAAGGCCTTGAAAATGCAGGTCTGTGAAGGATGCAGGCTTCTCTAGTGGTCGACGTACACTCCAGCAGAGGTTGTTGTGAACAGGCTGGTTGTTCAGCTCCACAAGAAAGTTTGTGCCAACTATACAAGGTTCTTGTCACTCATCTTCTAGTGGACATGAGAGAGGAGCTTTATTTTTAGTAAGGAAACTTCCCCCGAGCCCTCCCCCACCCCCCATGGTATGTTTGGCTTAAGGAATAGCGATATGAAGTTCAGGCTTGTAAGATGTAACATCTTTACTGTTAATATATATTTGCCAAATAGTACAAAATGCCCAGGAAACCTTTAGCTTGCCTGTGTTTCAGTGGTTTGAAATTTTCACATTTCTGTGTGGTTTTGTTTGCTTAAAAAAATTTACTGTCCAAACCAAAATATTCCTTCAGATAATGCTATAAACCTTAGTATAGCTCCAATTCTTCTTATTTTGTTACTTCTGGCTTATTTAAACTCCATAATCAAGACAATAATCAGTTTAGTTTTGCAAGCAAAGGAAACAAAAGGAAATAGCTAGGAATGTTAGAAAATGGAAAGGAGTTGTCTCAGTCTCTGTAAGAACTGCATTCAGATTAACTGATGGATTTTAATGCCAGTGTTTCAAAGTTAGCTTATATGACTTTTATTAGAAAAACCTTAGGAAAAACCTTAGAAAAACATTTAAAATTTTTAAAAAAATCACAAAAAGATTAATGAAGTGGCTATTTGATTTAGTATTTGTACAGGCTGCTATTTGCCAAAAGCAAAACCTATTCTGTTCTGCATACTCCAAATCCACTTCCTCAGTTTCTGTGCTTGTGCTGTCAACCATTTCCAAAGCTCTGCAGTAGCACCATTAGTAATCCTTTTGATATTCTTTTCTTTAATAGATGTAAATCATCATGAGCTCATTTGGTATTAGCATGGATGTCATAAGTATTTCTATGGTATTCCATCACTTAGTAGAAACAGTCAGTTGTGGATCTGACTAAAACTAAAGCAACAACATTGCTGTGGACGAAAACTTGAAGGAACCCCATCTCATGTTATGAGTATGAGCGCTGCTGTGTACTCTGATGTGAAATTTGGATGGATTGTGGTAAGTGGGACCGTAATGGAGATGAGAGACCGATTCCTGCCTCCTTTGAGCTTGGGGAGGGCTCCCTGTAGCATCCCAGGGACATGGTGGGGCTCCAGGCAGGCAGTGATGGCTTTTGGTCACTCAGATCAGCGGCGGCAAAGGCGTCTGCCACCCCGAATGGGGCTACTGGCCGTGGAGCTGAGCTGCTGCTGTTGGGTCTTCTGTTTCTTGTAAAGCTTCATCGCTCAGAGTTGAGGTGGTATATGAGAATCATGACTCTGATGCTGCTGAGACTTGGACTTTGCTGTGAGCAGGCCTGAAAGTAGAAAAAGGAGCC
Source organism: Cariama cristata (assembly GCF_000690535.1). Taxonomy (NCBI): domain Eukaryota; kingdom Metazoa; phylum Chordata; class Aves; order Cariamiformes; family Cariamidae; genus Cariama; species Cariama cristata. The sequence goes on from NW_009609964.1 coordinate 105,017, forward strand.
AGAAGGTCCTGCTCAGGTGGCTTTTCAACCAGTGTAAATTGTTGTCACTCTGTGGCAGTCAAAGGATAACTTCCACGAAGTGAGAGTTTGCCTGCTTTGGTTTCTAAGCAGATCACCTCATTAATCTCAACTGGAATTCTTCTTAAATTCCATAGTATGGGGCAGTGCCAGGCGTGCAGCACCTGGGCAAAGGAGGAGGATGAGCTGCTCATGCTCAGCCCTTCCAGCCCCCTACTCTGAATTTACCTGCTCACAGCAGCATTTCTCCAGCTGTGGGGACAGGCGAGGTGATGGGCAAAGTAGGGCAGCGCATGCAGTACCACAGCATATTCACTGCCTTTGGCAGAAAGAAAAAAGGAGAGCTCTAAAAATCTAATGAGGTCAACCAGGATTTCCCTATTGAAACTTTGAATTTGGTTTAGTACATGGGTCTGCTGTCTGTGGCTCCTGGTCCTTGCAGTGAAAGCAAAGCACTGATATGGATGAGAAAAGGGAGGTGAAACCATGGTGTTACTTCAGTCCAGCATCAGCCATAAAGACAAATTAAAATGAAAGCAGAATGACTCATTTAACATGGCAAAATAGAAACCCTGTAATTTAACATTTCTGAACAGACTCATCTCCCCATAGTCACGTCAAAAATAAAGCCTGTATTGAAATTACAATTTAAACTTTGCTATTGACTCACATAGTGCCTTTGTACTGAACTTTTAAGTAAGGTTTTTCTTATAAGTTTTGGTTTTGCTTTTTGGAAGATTAGTTATTTACATTTAGACTGGGGAAATGGAAGGCAGACCGGTTTATAAACTTCATATTACTGACAATTTTTTTCATACAGTAGGCTATTATTTTGGCAATAATTGCAAATGATCTTTGCACTGCAAAGGTATAAAATGTCAAATTCTTGACATCTAGGTAAAGTAAAGGAATATGTCAGCTTTTTAATGAGTCCAAATATTGTCTGCATGATTGTTTTATTTATGTGATTGAGGTCAATTACATCCTTTTAGAACCCAAACAATAGTAATAATTTAAATTTCTTTGTTAGCCTTTTAACTGTGGTTAAATGTTTTTTCCTAAACAGCTTCTTCTAATATCTTTAATTTGCAATATTTTTACTGGTGCCAATTGTTCTGCTAAAGTTTTGCAATGGATATAAACCACAGTGGTTTGTTCATTACACTAGATGTCTACAGATTTCTTTTTCTCTGTAACTGTGCTGTATGATTTTTATGTGAAATTGATTCTATACAACTGTAACTAATAGGATTTTCCTGGAAACAATCAGAACATCTTGTACCAGTGTTTACAATAAATACGTAAGAAGAAATTGATAGCTATCTAACAGTTTCCAGGAAGATGTGAATTAATGCGAAGCCAGCCTCTGAATGTTTTTCAAAGGGAAAGATTAGGTTTTATTTTATTTGTATTGAAACTTGTCATGTTATTTGAATTCCCTTGACACTTTTTCATACTTAAGAGCCTTTTTTTACATTGTCTATCCATCGAACATGTTGGTCTTACGTGGTGCCTGGGAAATGTTAATTGAACAATCCTGAGTTTAACCTCTCCTTCAAATACTTTGTAAAAATACAGCTGTTAATAACATTTATTTGGCTTCAATTTAGACATGAAAAAATCCATTTCAGGAGGTTACTGAAAAAAGGTTTAGACTTAATATGTGTTCCCCACATATTAAGAGCAATGGTATGTGCTGTAAAGAATAAAAACCACAACACACAGACATCAGTCCTCATGGGCTAATGGAAATCTAGACCTGATTAAAAACCCATTTCAGGACTTTTTTTATTGCAGGGGTGGGTTTGATAGCTGTCAGTGTACAGGAAAATAGCACATCTGGAATCTTACTGTGTACTTGTGCTGGCTGGTATAACTCAACCTGTGTGTCAGATTTTTTTTTTTTTAATAGCCAAGATTTATTTGGTTTCTATTAATTTTTTAAAAGTTTTTGGTAAGTATGCTTATTAAGTACTAAATTTTTACCGTCCACAAATTAAAAGCTGTATTTTAGTAGTGAGCAGTTTCCTTTTGAGAAAAGTAAGAAAGCCAGAAATATGCATTAGTAATGTGGAGAGTTATTTGATTACAAATGTACCCCAGTGGGTTCTCAGGGATAACTATTTTGCAGTTTGTTTAATGAAAGTTGCGTTTTTCTTGTGACTTTTCTATCTAGTTATGGGAAGTCTAAAATGAAATATTAAACAAGTAGCAGACTCTGACTCACTATAGTATCAAGAGTTTATTTTCCCATTAGGACATTGTATACACCTAGGAAATTGTAAACATTGTTTAAAAAACATTCAGATTTGCTTGTAAAATATGAAAATTCAATAAAAAAGAGGCTTTTTTTCTGAAGCAATGTCTTGGAGAAAAATGAACAGTCAGCTATAGATCAAGAACTCCAGTGTTGTTTTGGTTTCAGATCTAACCACAATTTTAATGAAATATGTGTATTTGTAATCATCCTTAAGTGAAAAGCAAGAACAGAGCAATAAAAGTCCTTTGACAGTCCCCCACATCCTTAGATTTATTGTCTAGTTAAATTTTCAATAGTGCAGTTTCAGAACTTTTCTATTTTAATTACTCTAGGGATTAGTAGAGCTGAAATATTTAATATATTTTCATATATTCAAACCATGGTCTAAAATCAACAATGACCTGGATGTTACCTGTCTTGGATGGTCCTAAAAATCTCATTAATAATTTGGCTGATTTACTCAACACCTGTCCTGCTCAGCAAAACCACAATATTTTGAAGTTCTTGCAGGTTACTAGATAAAACTGTAAGTCTTCAATAAGAAAAAAAACCAGAAGGGGATAAATACTAATCACATTCTATTATATTCAAGATGGCAATGTTTTTGAAGCAAATTATGTACTATTTATTAGATTTATGTACAGTATAGGTGGACATGCATTTAAATGCCATTCTAGTGTTCCAATGACTAGTTATAAAAGTCATAACAAAGGACCTGTAGCATGTCACGACAAAGTTCAGCCCAAAAGTTCAGCCAATTCTTTTGGCTGAGGTGGAGAAAGAAAAGTATGCCTTTCCAGTAGAATCACCCACTGGAACAATCAGTCATCATATAGTCATAATCTCGACACAGCAGAGTGTCCATCAGTTTTATTTGGACCAAAGTCAAGTGAAATACTTGCACATGAGATATTTGGGAATTTTGTGTGATACTATAATATTTACCCCCCCAATATGCCAGTCTTTTCAATTTCTTAAAGGCTTTAGAGCAGAGTGCAGTAGCGACTTCTCAGATAATTATTTATGTATTACAAAACGTACCATGTTCATTTCCCGATACCTTAAGTAGTATTATGCAGGAGAAGTAAACTGTACTTGTCAAAATATGTGAGCTTCATGTGCCATGAAGCAATAGCCTGGCTTTTGGTTTTCTTATTAAGCAGAAATTTTCAGATAGTCTTTGATTTTAGAATGCTATGATTCATGGGTGGTCAGTGGGAGATATTCTGGGCATTTATGTTTTCCTGAGGAGTTGAACAATTCTGACTTTTAGTGGACTCTAACCTGGGCTCTTGCACTGAGTTCCTACCTTCTTTTGCTCATTAGTCTTAAGAGGTGTAAAGCTAGGAGCAGAAAACATTGATAACCAAAATCTGCCTTACCAGACAAGATTCCCCGACATGTCCACATTTTAAACCTCTAATCAAACTGAACAAGGTATGAAGTTACTGACAAGCTTGTGGACTTGCAAGGACAGGAGTCTGCAGTTAGAAATTATTGAGAGGTACAATTGTTTTATCTTGTGTAACACAGAACTTCTCTATTTGATTTTGGCAAGTAACAACAATTTGTAGTATAATTTTGCATTGTTTGGTTGCAAAGGGTCAACCCAGAGTCAGTGCTTCCTTTTTTAATCTCAAAATAAGCTGCTGAAACTAAAATATGCTGTACAGAATAGGAGGTGTGCCTCACAGGATTTTCTTGAGGCACAGATCCATATTAATGGACCAAGGACTGTGTTTTTGAGAGGTGCTCCCCATCAAAACACTGCTGGTCTAATGCTGGGTGTGTTGGACTGTTGTGCTTTTCTGGGCAAGAACAGCTACTTCAAAATGAGCCAGATTTGCTCCATGGACCACAGAGAGTAGCTGTCATCAGCACAGCCCTGCTAGGCTTATGGGATGCAGGTCTGCCCTACCTGGGTCAGGAGAGTAGGTGCTATTGCGGGACGGGTGATCTGAGCTCAATAATCTGGTGTGGAACATGGAGTCACCCTGCTCTTGTGCAGCACCATGCTCCCAAGTGGTGTGCACAGAGCCTCTGCACTCGGCAGGCATTTTTGGTAGAAACATCCTGCTGGGTGTGACATTGATTGTTGGCGAATGGCAATCAATGGGCTACTGGTCATTAATAGATCAGAACTGTGTTACCTTTATTCATGTGTTATTCTGTGGTGAATGAGGTCAAGTCATTTGCCATTGCTTTTGGATGCTTGCGGAGATCCATCTTGTTTATTTTCTTCTATATCCAGACAGTTTAAGTTTGGCAGTGCTTGCAGGCACAGACAAGTACTATTAAAGTTGTGAAAATATCCCCACAGGACTGCAGCTCTTGTGTAGATTCCTGGATTTCAAGAGAGAGGACATATCCTAAGGATGACCTCAGCCATTTCTGCCAGCCATTTTCACATCAAGCTTATAGACCTGAATTCAACCACAGCTTATTTTTTTAGAAGCACATTTGGTTTTGCTATTAAGTCTTCAAGTGACAGGGAATATATTATGTCCTCAAGTAGACTATTTTAGTGCTAATTTACCTCCCTAGTTAAAATGCATATTATTTTTAGCCTGATTTTTTTCTGGTCTAGCCATTGAACTTTTTCATATCCCTATCTACATGCTTAAAGTAGACCTGATGATTTATAAGATGGGAAATATTTTTGGCATGGATGAGCTTATAAGCTATGATCAAGTCAAGCATTCAAATTACCTTGGATAAGTTTGAATCTTTGCAGTCTTTCAGGAAAAGCCAGGTTTTCCAGCCACAGACCCATTCCTCTAACCCTTACCTGAACTGTTCCCAGTTTCTGAACATCCCTTTTACTTAAAAGTCAGCTAGAGAGCTCAAGCTCAGAGGTGCAGCAAACCTTGCCTTGTGTTCTTTTAGTACTCACTGTAATTTACCCTGTGATCCTAAGATGCTCCAGAGTACAAATAGTTTTCCTTTAAAAAATTGTGAGCTTTATAAACCTTACTGAGCTCTCTTTCAGGACGGTAATTCTCATCATTACAGCTGTCATGCCATATTTACTGCTGTTGCTGTTTTCTGTTCAAATGATGAAGAAAAGCAATGTCTGCAATTGTTAACATCATCCCAGGTACGAAATGTCTCACGTTTCCTAGCAGACCCTAAAATAGAGAGAAGTAAACTGAGGGGGAAAGCTTTGGCAACCCTGAAAACAAAGAGCAGAAGGTTGCTGCCTAGTGACAGTAAAATGAGAGGACATGAGGACGACAATTGGGAGTCTGTGTGGATGACACCTCAGGATACAGCTATGGAAAGCTCTTGGGTGGGGTGGGATTTTTCTATGTCCAAACATGGAAAGTTTGGGTGCAAGGGCCAGAACTGCAGGGCCTGCTTGGCAAAATATAATTGAAAGAAGGAACATGTTCAACCCCTTCTTGGATGGACCAGGACTCCTGCTTCCGAAAGTGGCATAAGAATTCCCACAACAGCCATGTCTGTCATCCTAGTAGCTCTGCCACAACCTAGTAGACATAAAGCATTGGCCTGTTCGTATCAGCTCTGATCGTTTTTGAAAGATTTTTCAGCCATGGACCTTAGAAGACTGAGGGAACAGGAGCTGGTGTGAAATGCCTTGGGGGTTTTAACAAAACCTGAACTGCAGGTCTCTGTGGGTAAAGGATATTGCTTCATGAATGGACCGTATCGGGCAAGGAGGTCTAGTGGCATTGAACAAAGGCGTAAAAGCAAAGTCTTCTGCTTCTGTCAGATTTCAGAACATGGAACTTTAGGTCTACTTAAAGATAATTTTTATAATGTAATGTTTTGTCCTCTGTGTTTGTTAGTCCTGCTTGCTGCTTTAGCTTGGTTTCCCTTTGCTGGCTTCATTACTTCCTCAAATCTCACCCATTTTTGGCTTTCTCAGGTCTTCATACTCAATTATACCTACAGCTGGAAGTATGGGTGTAAATGCCAGTAGAAAATACTGAATTCAAAACGTCTCTTCTAAGATTTTGTTGCTATGAAGGTGAATATTCTATTTTATATATGTATATAAAAAGAGATGCCCCATCTAAACTAAACCGAGTGTAACTATTATGCTGGCGGGAATGTTCTGTGCTTGTAAGCAAAGCCGCAGACTTCCTGCCAGAAGGGGTTAATTATACAAATGCCTCTAATAAGCTGTAGAGTTTGTTTCATTGAGCAGAGATTTGAAAGCTGAAACAAATGATAGACTTTATTCCAGAAAATATCATTTTGTGACATTCAAAGCTGGAAAATACTATCACTAGTTTATAAACGGTGAAACAAAGTGCGAAGATAATTATGTGATTTGCCAAAGATTTCAGAGACAGTGTGGAAGAGAACTTATGTGTGACAACACTTGCAAGGAGAAAGGATAACTCTATTGTATGTAGAGGTAGCTTAGCTCCTCATTGCCTAGCAGAGTCCTCCACTTCTGCACTTTGTGGCTGTGAAAAACACCTAATCAAAATGGTAGCATTTTTTGTGTGTTCACTTTTCATAGGTGCAAATGAAAACAAAATTTAGGTGTCCATGGATATTTTAATAGCTATATCAAGCATTCTTTTTCTACAAGGACATAGATCTACTACTACTTTCCTTAACAGAAAGGGTCACTGAAAAAGTTCAAATGATGGTGCTTTTCTAACCAATCTAAGAAAATTAGCTGCACTAAAATGCTTCCTGGCTTGTGTTACCACAAAAACTGTAAAAACAGTTTTACAAGCTGTTGTGCTTTAGTGCAAAGCAAACACATTAAAAACATTTAATGAGCATTGCTTCTTGTATCTTCCTGTTAATTTATATAACTTAGTCCTATAAATGAATCAAGAGCTGTTTGTTTGGAGCAGCTTAAGATGCTTGTTAATAGTTGTTGGTCATGCTGTACTTGTAATGTGAGCCCAGATAGGAACGCACAGTTGTAACAGTGCTATGATATCAAGAGGAGTTAACTTTGCATTTGCTTAAACATGTCGGAAATAAAACAGTTATGACACAGTAGAATGAAGTTAGTTTTTTCTACTGAATCATAAACTGGAATTTGATATTCCGGTGCTGTGCATCCTCAGACCCTGAGCCTAAGGGACCTCACACCTCCATGGTGGCTCTCAAAGTCAGGGTGGAAGCCCTGACATGGGCTATGGAGAGAGAGGTGCCTCCACTCCTGCAAAAGAGGCAGCACCACATGTTGGGAAGCACCGCATCACACCGGAAGGTTCAAAGGCCCTCTTAGGAAAACAACCCAGAACTGTAAGGGGATGGCACAGATGACCTCAGAGATCATCTGCCTTTTTGTTTCCAGGGCTAGCTGGTTCAGAGCAGCGCTGGTTCCAATTACAGCTCAAGCACAGCTGCAAAATTCCAATGGCACCCACATCTTAGGCACAGCTTTACTGCCTCTCTTCCTGTACCACCAGGCTGATACGCAGTATATGCAACTGATTTGGCAGATATATAGATTCAAGAATAACTTGGCATTGTCTGTACATATTATTGGCAATTTTTCAAACCTTTCCACTCATGTGGATCTCAAAGCCAGTCTCGCTTCATTTGTAAATGCAGTTACTTGCCTAAGTCATGCATGATGCCCTGTAATAAAGTTGTTTCTCCAATAAGCTTAGACCTGTTGGACAACTTTGTGCTGGAACTAATTATGCTTCCTGATATCCACTGAGGAGTGACTCATAATTTGCATATGCTTGCCTTATATCATAATTCCTTAACTGTCATTTGAACTCATTCTGTATATTCTATATGGTCACATTGTATAGTAACGTGGTTTTTCATAAGTCATGTAAATTGTGCATTCTCTCATCTATAGTTTCTTTGTGTCAGAATCTTTGACTGTGCTTTTTTTTATCTCTGATACAAATGAAATCCAAAGGCTCAATAAGTAAGGTTTTATGAATAATGCTGAAAGTTTTCTACTATGGGGGTTTAAAAATACACTGAAAGGAACACTCTGTTTTATGTTTTGAATTTCTGTCCTAGTGGAGGAGAAAAACAATGAAATAGGAGAGAAAGAAAATGGTTAGTGGTGAGAGTAATGTGAAGACAAGCTATGAAAGAGACTGGGGTAGCACTTTCTTTTCTCTTAGCCCCCTGCGCAAGGCTCACACCCAGTTCTACACGCTACGACGAGTCACTTTTGGTATATTGGGGGGGTGGGGGGAGGAGTGGTGCATACATTTTAGGCTGGCTTTTCTGGTGCCAGTTTCACCACTGTTCTCTCTTCTTTACTGTCCTCAGCATCACTGATGTCAGCCAGTATTTACTTTGATAATTCTGCTTTCTTCTGTTATGGATGATCAGACTGGGTCCAGTTCAGGCTGGAATATCAGGGGGAAGCAGGACATGTGAAACTAAGTTTAATCATGATACAATACTTTCTGGTAGCCTAGATTTGCTAGGAAAAAATGCTGTCCCTACAGTGAAGTTAAACAGGTCTGTAGGTGATATTGCTGGAGCAGTAACACTCCCTCTAATTCTCTGAGTGCAGCTTGTGATAGGAACGTGGTGTGCCAGCTGGATAGGATCCTGCTAGAAATGACTATAAACCTTTTTATTAAACGCGATTCGGCTTGTCTTTACTTCCCTCTCCCCTCCGCTAGTTCTCTGAATTGCAATTTCTGTCTTCTTTTTTATACAGTAGGAAAAATAACCCAGATGAAAGCTTTCATTCTTTGCCTTATGAACCTCTTTCCTCAGACCCCCTAAAGGGAAATTATTCCTGGAAAGTTTGGACAGTTCCTTTATTTTCCTTAGTACTTGCAAACACTAAACCACCACCACAGAGATATTTGTATTGCCATACACTGCTTGGTGATTTTTTTTCCCTTTATGACTTTTCCCTGTCTCTTTCTGCTGTCTTCCAGGGCACAGCTTGTGGAAATATGTCGCATTTCTGTGGTGCAGCAGAGTGGGAGGCAGCAAATCTGGATCTTATTACCAGTTTGGCCATAGTCTTCCTGTGTGAACATGGGTAAGTTATTTATTTCTGCACTGATAATACGGCGATGTTAATCACTTACTTCATGGGGCAAGGATGGTCGATCTGTAACATGCTTGAAGTGTTTAAGCAGTTAAGATGGGACTCTCAAAGTGGGTCTGTGATGTGTGTTTGGCTAGCATGGAGACTTCTGGGCAACCTGAAGCTCCTCTGTGGGACAGAGCAAGTGGCTACAGCTGCTAATGCTGATATCACCCAGACGCCCTGGGATTCAGCTTCAAGGCAGCCCAGACCTGCTCTTCAACAGGTCCTCAAGTGAGTCATCCCCACATTTCGCTCTGTTGAGATTTTGGTACAAAACATGTAGGATTAGCAGAGTTGGCGCTCTCTGTTGTGTGAAAATAAAAGGAAAGAAAAATACACTGAGCTCTGGTGAGAGGAATGTCAGAACCACAGCAAAGAGGGCTGGGAGAGAGCAGCTGGTCCACTCCCTGCCAGATGCAAGTTTATTCCTGCATATCTGTTTCAGCCATGCTTCAAAAAGTGCCAGTGATGGACCAAGCTGGTACCAAAGTGCAAATATTAAGTTTTGATTCATATTATAATGTACCTTTCAGCTATCTTCTTGTTCCTCAAAATAAACAAACGGCATGGGTTAAGGAGTGCATTCCTCCCCACACATGTCAAAAATCTCTGGCTCACTCTGCTCAGTTCCCCTGATCCTATAAATTACTCAAACTGTGTTCGTCTTGGACTCATACTGCCTTATTTTCCCACTTATTGCATAGCTTGGCAATGTTAGAAGGGACATATTTTTCCTCCCCTTCCTTCTTTTTCTCTTTCTGTTGAGGATTTTATTTAACTGAGTCTGTAAAATGAAAGCATTAATTGCCAGTCTGGTACAATGCTTGATGCTTTTATTTGATAGTAGTCACCACTTGTACCATGGTGTAAAGATATTTTAAAAGACGTGCTAACTCACTCCTTTGAGTACAATTCATGTGTACAGCGTGTGTAAGAAAAAGGCCCACACTTGGGACTGACAGGGGTTAGGAACAGATCTGGCAAAACTTCACATTCTTCCCCTAGAAACTGGACTGAGCGAGTGAGCAACCGCCAAGCTCACAGACAGCAGCCAAGCATTGGGCTTGGATTCGCACACCATGGCCATGCAAAGCTGATGACACAGCCTAGGAAAAAGGGAGAGGAGGGAAAGCTCCCTCTTGATAATCAAGCTATTCCCCAGTTGCTTCTGTTTTAGATCCCCATCCAGCAACGTCTCCTGTGTGGACTTTATATACTTAAATATTTCCACTGAGGCAGGTGTGATTTCAGGGTGCTGCACAAATAATCTTATTTAAAATCATGTCTGAAGATTCAGTGACTTCCAAGTCTGGGTCTTTGCTGACAATCTTTGCATCGTTTAGAAAAAATGCATCTTCTCAAAGCAATCAAGATACTAGGAGGAAGCTAGACAATTTCCCCAATTTGTCTAAAAATAAAGATTGAGAGTCCCATTTTATTACAGTTTCCCACTTCTAAGCCTTCCTTTATGAGAAAAAAAATTTACACAGTACCTTTGACAAAATTCTCAAGAAACAAAATTGGAACAGCCTGTTGTGCTAAGTTATGTTAATAAACACTTCCTGAGAATCTTTAATTTCTTAAATTCTACATGCTCCTTGCTAACTACATAGAAAAGAAAAATTGCAGAATTATATATTTTTTTTTTTTTAAATGCAGCATTATCCATTTTGTGGCCTTACTTGTGAATTCTAATCTGTCACACCTGGAGATGCCTCCCTTAATGCTAAACTACCCTGAAGATTAAAGTTTTTTTGAATGTGCAGGGGTGTTTGAACAAGTTCAAAGGTCTTAAAATTGCATTACTTGGTAGGGTGTAGCTGGTTTACCACAGTTACCAAAACAACACTTAACTTCTATACAAACACAACATGCAATTAAATGCATTCATCTTCTTCTTTAGAGTAGAATTGAATCAGCTTCCAGAATTTAGCTATGCTTTATATCTGTAACATGAGATGGTCTGGAAAAAGCTTGCAGGGATTTTTAGTCTTCTCTTCCTCAATATACCAGGAACTGCAAATTGAAGGGAGCAATATAATATGAATATGGGGCTAAGTGATGTGAGTTTAAAGGAAAAATCATGGTAATAAAGGTGTTTTGCTTCTGCTGAAAATCACCTTACCTCCTCACACAAGACTTCTGCTTTTGTGACTAGCTTTGTAGGTTTTCATAGTTGGAAATATGATATTGTCTGTGGCCTTCATGACGAGAGAGTGAGTACGACATGCTCACATCCTATCGATTTTCCAGATCCAAGAATGCTAATATTTTTCATATGCAATTACACTGGTGTTTACACTATTTGGGGATCTGAAGTCTGTTTTGATGCTTTATGAAGTCTGACATTGCTTGAATAAACAAATTCTTAATAATTGATTAAAAAGCATAGTTATACCAGTTAATCTGTCTGTGCAAGAGAGGCATTTTTCCTCTGGGACAGGAATAACCCAGCATTTAGTTAATCAAGTTTTAAAAGCTGTGAATTTAAGCTCTTTGGGATATATACATTACCAATTGCAGGAAGTTGGGAAATAAAAGGAACTTTTCAAATAAAAAGATGTCAATTTAATAGCAAAGGAGCTGGAAACAGATGTTTCACGCAAAGCATAAGAGTTGTGTCATTCCTTTAGGTTTTCAAAGTCACTTCTTGTCAGATGCATTGGTTAAGAGAGAAAATTAATGAGCTGTGTTAAGTTTTATTACACAATCTTCTGATGTGGGAAAACTTCCCTCCAGGAACAGCTCTGTGCATGGCTTAACTGATTTAGGCATGCCTGCTGCAGTATTCTCCAGAATGTGTTGGAGATCAAAGTAGGGGGAGTTATTCAGGTTTTATGGCAAGGTAATTAAAAAAATATGGGGATTATTACATATAAATCATACTTGCATAAATTTGCTGGCAAAATAAAATCAAATAAACACATTTAAAAAATGAGATCAGGAAAACATTCTGCCACATTTTTCACCATTACAGATGCAAAGCTGTACCTTGAAGTCTACACAGTTGATCTCTTTCTTCCACTGCAGAGAACTTGGCCCAATTCCATTTTAGTGGTGTTTTCATTCACTTAAAAAAAGAAAAAGAAAAAAGCGTTCTCAGCTCTCCTGTTTTGTGGCAATGTGAAGATGAGCACTTTGTACCAGGTACAAAGTGGTCCCAGGGAGTGCAATGGCAAGACTTTCTTTGGTTTCTGAGGTGATTTCATCTGAAAGTTTATTCCCCTAGAAGTAGACTTGTGTGTCTGAGCATTTATCTTTTCGATGCAAATGTTAATACTATACAAAATAAGACACAAGAGCCACCTCTGTTCCCCCTGCTATTGTTCCAGTGCAGACTATAAGTAGAAAGCAGATTTGGACCAACAACTTCTGGAAAAAGGGGTAACAAAAGCCCTAGAAAACTGCAAAGACTTTCTGTTTTCAGGTACGCAGGACTTCCGAGGGGAGTGCATACAAGCTTAGGAAAGATTGTAGCTCATCCTTTCTGGCCATGTCTAGGAGAAATAGATGCATGCACTATGCTCTGAACAGGGACTCAGAAATCCCAGTCTAGAAAGAGGAAGAGCTGGTCCAATTGTAAGTGTTGAAGTCCTGATCATAAATGCAGAAAACATTTCTCTCTGGGTGGGAGAGAAATGAAGAGTATTGTGAAACTTCTGTTTAATCAGAGAAGAGCTTCCACATTTCTGTCACATAAATATGCAGAAAGGATAAGCTTATAGCTTCAGCTCTCCTGAATGCAGTGACACCATATGATGACAGAACACAAATGCACATGCCTGTATAAACACACACACAGTTGAAGCCAAAATGTGTAACACTGTCAGGACTGAGCTTTCGCTCTCTAAGGATGTGCATATGCCCTCTTTGGTCTAATTGGGTTTATAACTCTACATGCGCATCTGTATACAAGAGATATAAAATACAAGTAGAGTAGCTTTTGATGTGAAACAACATTTATTTTCTTGTACCAGCTACAGGTCCCTGAGAAAGTACATGTAAAGTTCACATGGGAAGCTACACAGCCGAAGCACTGGCAACAGAAGCAGAATATGCTTGGCTGTCATTTTACCATGTCTTCTCTGCTGCAGCGCATGAAAGAGGGGCTATTGACTGGCAACTCCATGCACATGAAACAGTTAAATTTGGACAATGAAAACCCAGGTGAAGTTTCAGATGAAAGTTCCCCTGTGCTTTGCTCTTCTGGATGATGAAATAATTTCCTGAAGGAACTGAAGAAACCACCTCACGATGTCAAATTGTTTAAAGGTACTTGATTGTGAAATATTGTCCATCTTAACCTCATCTCTGTTTGATGTGGCAGGTCTCTTCCACTTCTTTTTCAAAGAATCAATAGATGCTGCATCTAATAATGATAATGAGTATGTGTTAAAGATAGATTATCTGGAGCTGGAAGATGAAGGCCAGATCTGAAAGTATTGCAAAACTTAGTTGTATTTACATGCTCCTTGAATATGCACTGCTGTTAGTCATGTGTGCACAATCTTGAAGACAAGGACCAGAATACTCGTTGAGATTTTGAAACAACAATAATATAAAGCCCGTTGCAAGATTTAATATAAAATCTGAAGAGTAAAGAATTCTGTGATGTATCTGGTTCTTGTTTGATGTACTTCTACTGCCACAGTTAATATAGTGTTTGCAGTGCACACATAAAGCAGATACACCCAGATTCCTCTCCAAAAGAGTTAAATTATTTTATAGCCATGTATGCTATCTTTCCTGTTATTTTTTCCTCACGATTTCTATAGGCTGTATTTAGTTTATGTAAGTTCTTCTTAACAGCTTTCAACAAAATTTGCTGTAATATAATGGTAGAGGTAGATGGTTATAAAAACACTATAAAGATTCTTCTAAGAAATTTCTAAGCATGAGGGGAGTCCTTCTTTCTTGGTAATTACCAAAGTCTACGAGAAAAATAATCCTCAAATGAGATAATCAGACACATACTTTTCTATTCTCAGGTGATAATAACTGTGTACTTCACTACAGCAGAATAAAAATCACCCTCCTGCACTGCATCAGTCAAAGTCTTAAAAATATTTCAGCCCTCGAAGTAGAACTGAAGTAGTATCTAAGTTTTCCTTAAGGCTGGTGCCAGCCCTTCAGACATAAGGTTTGATTTCAGCCTTACTTCTTTTATATGCTTGAAAATATCAGTAAGCTGAGGGTTTTCTTGGTTTTTCTGCAGACATGCTGCATGCACGTGTGAGCATTTTCTTCAAGATTTGCAGAAAGACAGAAACATACAAAGCCTGTTGTACAGGCCATCATGTCCAGCCAAGGTCAGTCTAACTCGAGTATTCAGGGTGTTTAGAGCAGTAGCCCCATTAATATCTAAGTGTTAAGGTCAAGGGCTGGGCAAAGCTGACTCTAAGCAGTTAGCTACTTAACATCCTTGTGTCACCCTTTGTAAAATGGCATTGTCACTGGGAAACACCTTGAAATTCTTATCTAGAAGTTGCTTTAAAAATTTTAACATTATTATTAGGTTACTGTGGAACTGGAAAAAAATTGACCCTGGACGTTTCCTTATGCGTTTATGCCTAGAAGACAGCCTGCGTGGGCCCGTATCTAGACAGACTCATTGGCCCAGTGTTGCTGAAGGCATAAATCATTTTAGAGGCTCACTAGGGTCACTTCAGACAGTTCTGTCTTCTCTATTTGGAACAGGCTGTGTTATCAGGCTAATCGTAGCCATTAAACCGTTCGCTGCCAGAACTTTTTTTGTGTGTGTGCTAACATTAATGTCAGCAGGAGAATGATCACTATGATGCTAACTATCAAATATGTAATTGATCTCCAGTAACAGTGACTAAAGGCTTTAAAGCGAAAACAGGACTCTAGAAAAACTGCTTATTCTGATTCTAAAAAAGGTTCAGATACAATGAGGAACCTGCTCTGAACAGTTGGGATTATTTTGTGATGAGATACATGACTTGAACAATCTGATTATGAACCATCTGTATCTCATACCTCCTTGAAGGCCAAATTTGCTGTTTGAGAGTTTTTTTCTTTGGGGTTACACCATCTTTTGCTTTCAGCTATCTACACTGATGAGATTTTGACAGCTTCTTTTATAAAGCAGCGCAATTGAAAGGTTTTGTTTATGTGAAGCAAAGGCATGCCTTTCCGACAAAGATCTCGCTAATCTATTGAGTACATTGTGTTAATGTTTATTGTTTTTTCTGATGTGCAATGATTTGGTAATTATCTTTAAATCCTTTCTCTTCTGAATGTGCAATGTTTAATGTATGGTTTTGTTGATTAGATGATGGCATACACTTATGTAACAGCAGTGTGTTCCTGTACAAGATCTTCCTCATTTATAAATTAGATGCACCTTGTATTCAGGCATGGCATCAGTTAAGCTGACATGCACTGAGGACATTAGTGGCCCAATTCTGGTACAAATGTCCAAACTGGTTTCTAACATTGTGCATTTAGATGTTCAATACAAATTCAATTACATCAGCAAAACTGCTGTAAAAGAAGAAAACCTTTTTACATTTTTTTTTTTTTTTTTTTTTTTTTTTTTTTTTTTTTTTTTTTTAGCAAATATTGCTGAGGGCAAGTGGTTTTTTTAATGGCATTTTCATTGTTATCAGGAATGCTGTTGTAGAGAGAACTGGAATTTCTGGTGTGACTATGCAAAGACACAGAGAGTCCGCTCTCCTACCTGTCAAGAGTTAGAACACAACAGGAGTTTGTGGCAACCAGGGAGAAAATAAATTTAACAGATGATCCTAAATATTTTCAGTGGCATTACTTAGTTTCCCACTCAAATTATAAACACACTTGTCTATTTGCCTCCCTGTCCTGCAACACCACTGCTAGTTATTCCATTCTCTGTTCCTTTATGTATTGGGTCTAGCCAAGATGGAGCTAATTTTCCCCGTAGCCCTCGTAATGCTGTGCTTGGTATTGGTAGCTAGAAAGGTGCTGATAACACACCAGTGTTCGGGCTGCTGCTGAGCAAGGCTCGCACAGCATCCAGGCTGTCTCTCTGACATTCCCCCCTCACCAGTAGACTGGGGGTGGGCGAGACATTGGGAAGGGCCACAGCCAGGACAGCTGGCCCAAACTGACCGAAGGAACATTCCGTACCATATGACATCTGCTCAGCAACAAAAGCTAAGAGAAAGGAGGTGAGGGGCATTTGTTATTATGACATTTCTCTTCTGGAGCAACCGCTATGTGTACATATGAAGTATGTACACTTCCTGGGAGGTGGCTGGATATTGCATACTGATGGGAAGTAGAGAACAAATCTTTTGTTTTCCTTTGCTTCCATGCAGCCTTTGCTGTTGCTTTATTAAACTGCCTTTATCTTGACCTGTGAGATTATTTTCCATCTTAGTTTCTTCCTCCTACCTGTCCTGCTGACGAGGGGAGTGATAGAGCACCTTGGTGGGCACCTAGCGTAGAGCCAGGGTCAACCCACTAGACTTTAATGAGCAGCCTTCATTCATTTATCACATAATCATCTACCTTTTACATATACATTTACAAAACCCTAATGCAATGTGAGTTTAAAGGCAAAGTCCAACCAAGCAAGGAGTGAATCAAGACACTGAAAGTCAAAAAGTGGCTGCAGGATGTGCTTTCAAAACATGAAGCTGCTCAGTCAGAAGGAGGAATTTCAGTTCTTTCCAATTAACCCTACTCTGGTAATCCTTCTGCAAGAAGGCATACACGTCTGTTTGTCTTTCCATGCAGTGTGCACTGTGACAGGATGAAAATCAGAAGCAGGACTAGTTACCCTTCCAGGAACTCCCAGATCTAATGTAAGATTATAATCTTGGCATCTAGACTGTTTGAAGATGGCACAAATAATAACAGAGAACATAATCCAACCCAATTGTCCCTAAATCCCAGTACAGAAATTATAGTTAAATCTCCCTTGATACACTTCAAAACTGGCTTGTGTTCTTTTCTGTGCTTGTTCCTTATGTTCACTGTAGGTAAGTGACTGCTTTTCAGCTTTGAACTAATTATCATTCCTGAAAGCATTTTCCAAACCACAACTGTTTTATGGGCCAGCTTCTGTTCTCAGTGAATTACAGGAGTTCTCCTGGTGACTTCAATGGGACTAGGAGCAGTGTTAACGAAGTAGTCCTATAAAAGAAAAAAGGGGAGAAAAAAAAGAAGTGAACTACTTTACCAGTGCTTTGAGGTTAAGGTTAGAAGATTGCTATAGCTGTTACAGTAAAATGATTAATTCTACAGCTTTTTCTTTAAAATGTAAGTGCAGCATTGGCTTATTATGCACATCCTGACCTCTGCCTGCGTACATACTCTCGCTGCATACTCTGATTTTGGCAGAAAGCATTGGAGTCTTTTTTTGCTTTGCATTTGCTACATACAACTTTTTTGGACTCCATGTGACAGATCAGCTATTCCTCCCCTGCTGCTCTCAAAAGATTTTATGATATTAGCCTGAAAAATCACATTTCTTTGGCAAATTTCTCCTGGACAAAGTCAGCCATAAAATGGAAGAAAAATGCCTTCAGGCTTACAAACTCTTCTTTCTCTCAAGCAGCAAAATGCTTGTTATTTTGAGAAGTGTCTGTGTTCATTGTTTCTCTGAAATCTGAACTTTTTCCACTTGGAGACTGTTAACTCCCTGAGAATCTCACAGAAACGGTATTAGATGTTGATCTCTTCGCAAGAGAGTGGGGAGAAGCAGACAGCCAGACCACATCGATCCGAGCTGCAGGATGTGTTTAGTGAAAAAACTATAGAGCTCAGTTTAGGGTGTCAGCTGTCAGTCTGCAGAGCATCTGTCAGAGGAGTATTTGCTTCACTGCTGCTGAATATGAGTAATGCTTTCACAATATGGCAGTATGATGCTATAGATTACAGTTGTAATGGAGCACATCCTGAACAGCTGAGCCTGCTCTCTCTCGCTCATTCAATAGCAAGAGTTGCCTCACTATAAGAGCTTGGGGGATTATGTACTCCAAACAGCTGTCTATAGCACCATGGATTTATTTGGGCTAAATGAGAACTTGCTTTCTTTAGCTAAATCAAACTTTATCAGACAGTTTTACTGTTGGCAGTTAAAATAAAATGTGTTTGCTGAACAGTAAACACCTTGTTACTGTTAGGAAGGATTATATAAACAAAAGGCATACACAATGAAGTCTTATGCCAACTGACTTACTGTCAAAATAATATACTGCTGTTAGCGGAATTGTGCTCACTTGAAGGAAATTATAGGCCTAAAAACCCATCTTGAATGACAAAGAAACCATTTTTCCACAAATAATTTTTAAAAAGTTTAATACACTGCGCCTTGTAGAAATGGTTTCAGAGACCAAGGATGCTGTACCCTCATAAAGGAAGGTTGGGAAAAACTAGGCGAACTGACTGAAATTTTCAAAGGCTTACTGTATTTGCATAATGCACTAGATCAAGTAGATTTAGCGTATTTCCACACCCCCCCCCCCCCCCGAGATATGTGAAAGTTGTTTTTGTCCACCAAAAACTACAAACACTCCCTTTCAAAATAGGATACACTGTTCTTCTTTCACTTATTACGCTATATAGTCTATGCAAGTACAGAACACTCAGGAGCAACCAAATACATGTTACACTAATATTAGGCTATTAATGTACCATAAATCAGCTTCCTTTCACTCCTCAAGAAAATGAAAGTAAGGTAGACATCCTGTTTATTAATCACAAGTTTAAAAGGCAGGTCCAAGCCCAGCAGAGTCACTGAAAGGAATAATGCTAACTACAATGAGTTTTGGATTATTCTTCAGTGAGTTTGAAAATGAGTTTACTTCTTTTGTGCTAAAAACTGAAGTCCCAATTCAAGAAAACATAGGGCTAATGCTATTTGCATTTTCTCACTCTGTTCTGATAGTCACTGTGCAAAATGGTTTGTATTTCTTTCTATGAATGTACAAAGCATTTATTTTAACTGATTACCTAACAGTTAAAACACCAGAATCCAGCTGAAATGACCAGGAAATATCTTCTGCTTGCAGAACCCACTATGTGATCATAATGTAGACTGGAAAGATGGACAGCACCTCAAAGGTCAAGAGCTGTAGGCTGAATTCAGGTTAATGATTTCTGATACAAAGAACTTCTCAAGGATAACTTGAGGAAAGATTCATAAGTCTGCAAATTCTTGGGAAAAACTCTACAATCTATACAAATGTGTGTTGTGGAAGATCAGTTAAGAATTTATTAGTATAACTAGGCTTATTCATTGCTACATGCATGTATCATACTTTGGAAAACTTATTTTTCATTTTTCTAGGAAGAGAGCATGCTGGAATCTTAAAAAGGGGAATTGCAATGATGCCTTATAAATTTTCCTTTAGTCAAAACTGGCTCCAGGTGAAGTTAAGATGAAACTTTCCACACATTACCCAACAGAATGTCTCGCTTCCTTAATGTTATGCCTGACCTTAGAAATGCTCCATTTCTTTTTCACATTCCCACTGAAAAGCTCATACAATGTTATTCTGTGGACAAATACACCAAATTTGTTGCAATTGCTTTTTCCAGTTCTTTGGGGAAACTTGAGGACTCGGTAATAATCCCTCTGTGTTGCTTGTCATGGCTGTATAGTTTGTAGTGCAATCAAATGTAGACAGGTTCTTAAATCCACCTTCTTACATCACAAATGACTTCAGTCACAAATGAAAAGATTTCTTCTATTTTATTTTTCAGTAACAGTTAGAAAAAGATATCTGGTTAACAAAGATTGCTGCTGTGAGTTTCAGGACAGGGTTGCAAAATATCATTTTGTTGTGTTAACCGGAAAGGGGTGTTTAAGTGTCTTTCCACGGGAAATCAAGGATAAGGTGACTTCATGAGCATTTGCTATTGGACTTCTTTAAGTTACGTATATAATTTATGCTGGTATGCAAGTGCTGTACCTTGGCTAATTAATTAGGGTCAAATCCATTACAGGTTCGCACTGTTGACCTTTGACATAAACCTGAAGGATCAGGAAAGATGATCATCTATTTCATTTTCTGAATTCTGTTTTTAAAAAAAATGCAACTAAAGACAGGGTATTTTTATGGAGAACATGATACCTTAGAGTTTTGTCCTTACTTCAAACCAGGTATTAAATGGCTTATAGTTCAAAGAAAAGGTCTGTTGTTTATGAAACTGAATGCAAATTTGGTAGCACACTATACTTCTTTCTTGCATGTATCAAATTGCTTTCTATGGCATGCGATATAGCACTGACAGAACTGTGACAAAGGAAGATGCATAATTAAAGTCAATTCTCCCATGCACTAACAAGCTCCAGTGAGAAGCAATTAACATTTCCTGAGCAAGTGGTCCTGTAAGCAGCAGGTCAAGTGAGACACGGTTGCGTTCAGATTTATTTCCTTCTGTCCATTAAATTTCTTGCGTGGTAAAAACTCCTGACGCTTAGTGAGGAAGATATGTGTCACAACTACTAGGATCTACTCGTACCCCGACTGTCCAGTTAGTTCATGCACACCCTTTGGCCAGATGCCTACTGCTACCCAGAGGGTTTAATTGCAAAACTTGGCCTGCCCTCCTGTTTCTGCTATTGCACTGACCTAGCTACTGATTATCACTGTATTTCTAGGAACTTAGTTATCTCTGTGACCTGTAATCCTTTGTCAAATGTGGTTGACGTTTGGGAAAGATTTCAAAAGTTAGAAGGAGATAAAGTGTGTGATTGCACACGCTCATTTCCTTAGGGAAGAGTAATACACAAATATATATATGTATTTGCAGTGATTTATCTGGTAACATATGTATCAAAGCTGTAGGTAATTTGAGATTTTGCGGTACATATAAATGCTGTGTTCTGAGAGTAGCAAAGTGAATTGAAGTTAAAAAGCTGAAACACAAAGGAGCTTGAAAAATTCTTACCTTGGATCTGCTGCCAGAAACATAAAGTATGTTACCTCTAAAAATAAGAGCCCTGTCTTCCAGATGATGTGAGTTTGGCCTTTAAACTGGGATCAAACTCTTTTCTTTGTAAAAAATCAATGCACACTATAGTCTGACTACTATCTCTCATTACTCTCCATGGGAATTAGGCACACAGCCTAAAAACCCCTAGCAAAACTCACCATTGCCTCCAGGTAGCTGCTTTTCTGGACTTTCCAAGCCTGCATTCACCTTACTTTTAGCTGTTAGTTAATTTTAAGTTCTCTACAGGGCAGTTATCAGAATCTCAGCCATCTTTCCCTGCCACATCAACATCCTAGTGGTCCTTCCTCTTGGTCACCATTAAAGCAATGTCCAGCAGTTTCAGTGTTAATTGACTGAGAGAGTCAGTGGTTTGCAGCTGTTCTGGGTTTCTATCTCTGGCAAACAGAGAAATGCACACCTTCAGTACTGTTTGCTGTACTATGTGTTTGGTTGAACTGAATCTGGTTCGTATACCTGCTGCTATACTGCTGTCCCTCAGTAACAGCACTGGACTCCTCTTGCAAAGTGGCCTTTTCTGTGTTTCAAAGGCCTGGTGGTAAGGACACTCACTGCTTCACGTGATCTCAGCCCTCTCTTGCTCCACCTGCAAAAACCACCACCTTGACTTTGTTGAAAGCAGCATTTGACCTTTCTTTCCTAGCTCATAAAATCCATGATTACTGCTCATAATCTGGCTCCCTGACACCAGTGTATCCTCTGGTTTCAGTAAGGACAATAATCAGGGACAGCAAAAAATTCAGTTAGGTCTGGTTCAGCCAGTTGACTTGAGGTGTTTGGTTCCAAGAGGAGACTTTAGGAAGAAGGTGCTGGCTTGCACACAGAAGAAGGTCTCCCAAGGAAAGGACACAACTGTTAATCAGCAGACAGAACATTCACATCTAAAGGGTGTTTCAGGAAAGCACGCGACATGAAGTACATTTTCTTTCTGACATGCAGGCAAACTAAGTTGTACCAAAGACAGGTTAGATGCTTTGAATTCTTAAAAGCATCATAGCTCTTTCAGTAACTGCCAGCCAGAATACGGGTTTGCATGTTTTTGGTAATACACATTAGTTCTGACCCTCCTCCAACTGGAATCAATGGGAATTTGGCCAACTACATCAAAGGGAACAACACTGGGACATGTAAGCTTGATGCAGACGACTGATTATTGAAAAATATGTATTTGTATGCGTGAGAAATAGGACAAAATAAAAACCAGGAATACAATTCCCATTAGATTTAAAGAAATGTTTGGATTCAGGTTTTGTTTCAATTCTGCTCCAATGGGTCTTGTCCAGAGCAGCTTTAAAACTACGCAAATTGCTGCCCTTCTCCATTTCCCACTCTTCAAGATGGCAAAAGTTTCAGGAAAATCAGATTGATCTGTGAGATTACGGGCACTGTGGAAACTGAGAGCATATCAGTATGATAAGGACCTTTCTCACGATTGCCAAAACATCAGACTTTTCCCTTGATTCGGCCTCAAATGTAAACTTTGATCCTGATCCTGAAATATATCCTATTCTAATGTAGTTATCTCTAACCTGAACCACAACCGGCATACTGAAATGTATGCTCTGGGATCTGCAGCGGGCCCTCTAAGTCACGCTATCAGCACGGAAGGGCTTTAAGATTGACTTAACCAGCCACTGGGAAAGCCAAGGTGCCCCTTGTCTCCCTGTATGTAACATCAAGGGACACAACCTGGGTAAAAGGAACTGCGAACATAGCGAGGCATAGTCCCTGCTGAGTTCACATCTTCCTTTGGGCAGAGGGCATCTGTATGCAACTGAGAACAGGAGCTGAATTAATATCCGGAGGGATTCCTCAAGGTACGGGGAAAGTCTTCACCAGACAGATGCATAGCTACATACAAGACATGCGCTCACTTTTTGTTTCTCCCTCTCTGCCTTCCTACAGAAGCCCTAATCACAAAACCTGCCATTTTTGTGTGAAATGATTTTGAGGGTAATGCTGTGGATTTATGTGGATTACTTTATGCAACAGCTGGCAGCGTCAACAGCAAAAGATGACCTTTCAGTGTATGTTTCTATTTGCAGTGTTCATAAACCCTGCACTATCTGCAGTTACAAAAATGAAAAAATAGATCTAGAGGCATTTGATTTACCTTCCGAGTCTTGACTTTCTACTAATATGCTGGTTCTCACTACCTGTATCCTTTAAACTGTCACAGAAACCCCCCAACCCACCCCCTCATAAAAAAAAAGAGCCTGCACTGCATTGAAAACCCTTAAAATAAATAGAAAATAACTCTTCCCCCCCCAAGCACTCACATTCATTCCTTCAAAATTAGGACTCAGCAAATAGTTGGAATACATCTGTACTCAGAGGAATCCACATCAGATCATAAATTTGTTCATGTTAAACACAAACATATGAATGTACTCTTATATCCAGGGACTATGGAAGGGTTTAGAATTTGCACACTTTACCCTGTGTAATGCCAGGGCAATGTTTCACTCATCTATGTAAATAGAAAGCAGGCTTGTTGCATTACAGGCATAAGTATCCTTGTGCTCTGCATAAACATCACAGGATTCAATTTTGAGAAGGAATCACATAATTTGTCACATCTTTTATTGTGATTGACTTCGGCGATGGGCATACACAAACACACGATTTTCCACTCAGTGTGTCAGTGTATTTCTTGGTGTGCATTTGCTGCTAGAATAACAGGAAAACAGATTAACCTCAGATATGCAAATAAGCTTAATTGAATAAAACGAGACAAATTACCCCATCGTTGGAGCAGTTCCTGGTTTGGCTGTGCTGCACACACCACAAGAGCACCGGGAGGGGGCTCGTGCGGCTGCCCCTCATTCCTTCCCTCTTTTCTGGGGCTCATGGCAGAGCTGTACTGGGATGACAGGTACCTCAGCATGGTGAAGCGCTGTAGCACGGTGTAAGGGACCCCAACTGCACCATGCTACCCGACCTCAGTGTAATTTAGAGACATGTGAAATTACCTGAGCCTTTCTGTCTCTCCCGAGAGCCCCAGTTTGGCTTCTCAAGAAAAAAAAAAGCTTTCATTAAAAAAACCAACAACCTTCCCCCTTAAAGTTTATAACCCTTGTCATTGCAAAAAAGAGGGTAAATGTGAAAACAGTTGACACACAAGGCCCCAGAATCGAGTCTCTGCTAAGATCGTTAACCCCGTGTTTGTACATTTTCAGCGTTGGCAGTTGTAAGGAGACCTCGGGCTTTTGGCTTGTGTGGGGTGACAGTGCTGGTGGCATGGGAAGTGCCCTCAGAAGACCTCTCTCGTGTCGCCTGGGGCTGCAGAAGGAGGTCAAGAAATCATTTGTAGAGCCTGTCCTCAGGCTCTCTACATTGAGGCTATTTATGTTATACCATTAAAAAAAAAAAAAGGGAATCGTTCAGTATGGTCATAGTGTTAAAGAAACATGTCTAAAAACAGCTTCCTACTGATGAGGGAAAGAAATCTAGAGGGAAAAAAGCCTACTTTAAGAAGTATTTTTCATGCATGTCATTTATAACTTTCTCACCCCTGAAGCTTCATTCTTCCTCGCTTTGTTGGAAAAACTTGAAAAAATGTGGAGTTTAAAGAAATCTAATTGTGTGTGTATGCCAGATGCAAGTTTTGTTCTTGTACTTCTTAGTTGTCTCCCTCGGGGCTATTATTTATCATCTTTTACAAAATAGATAAAGAGGATTTCCTGCTTCAAAAAATGTGAAGTTTAGACCAAATACTAAAAAATCTTGCTTATAAGATAACTCCCGTTGAAATCAATGGAATTCCTTGTATGAGAAAGCATTTGCAAGATCAACCACTAGGAAGAGAAAGCAGTGTACAATAGATTATTGTAATACTGGGGAAAAGCAACAAAATGAAAAGACGAGGGATGGGAATGTATGGTCATGTAAAATTGTGGAAGATAATGAGAATATCTAGGGCCACAAAATTGCCGCCTTTAATTCAGCGATGTATCTACATATGGTGAAGAAGTAGCTACTGATTTTATCAGCCTTGCTAAAGTAGTGTTGGAGAAATTACTACAGGAGAAAATAAAATCTAATCTAATCAAGCTAGGGTTTTGTGATCTTCTGCATCACACAGCTATGAAATCTTCAATACAGGTTTTTCTTTATTTCAGATGAAAATTAGTTTCTTAATCTGGAAATGAATTCCTCTGAAATAGTAAATCAAAATGGAAGAGATGCAAGTCACTCTTACAGTCAGTGAGTGCCTCTCCTAGCTTTGGAGAGCTAGGCAGACAGTGCAAGGAGTGGGTTGCCTTCTCTCTAAGACTCAGCCGTCAGTCAGTTGTACACGTAGGACACAAGGGCTGGGTTTGATCATGTAGCAGTCAGATAGGGCCAATTTCATTACTTTCTGCAATCAGAGATACTAATCTCATCTCATAATTTGTTCTTCAATTTTATGGTCTTTGTTCAAGATTGCCTCAAGATTTTCTTAGATGACCTGGATTTACTTGGCCAGGCTGGATAGTGCTCTGGCTCTTTGGGCTAAAGTTGTTTCATCATGAAACAAAATGACTCAAACTGAAACCCTGAAGAACAGTGGCTCACAGAAAAACTTTTAAAATGCTGAGCATCTTTCTTGCCATCACTGCCCTTAAAGCAGTAGTAGCCTGTTGTAGCTCTATGATGGGCTGAGCACACAGGACTGGTAAGCCTTATAGGGAGAAATAGTTTGTGTGTAGATGTGAAAAAGGATAATGTTTTGAGTGTACAAACCCTTCTTCAAGTGAGCAACATAAGTAAGTGAAGCTTGGAGCAATTTTTCCCAAGCTGTATTTAACTTGACATTTTTTCTTTCTTTTTTATACTTCAAGAAGGGATTTTGTGCTCAAAAATGTGCCCATTTGTTCAACAATATCAGGCAATCTGACAAAATCTTTTAGCAACCTTGTACTCTCTTGAAAGGACAATCACCATTCTAAAGCATATCTTGGGCTAAAGCTGGTCATAAGAATCACTGCACACTGTTTATTCAATGAGCCCCTTTTCTTGGCTCTTGAACATTTTCTTTATAATCCTACTTTTGACATTTGTAATTCTCGAGTTTGTGAGGTTTGCAAACATATTTGATCCAGGAACTGCACATACACTGTACTTGCTACTCTGAATTCTCTTATCCAAGGTTTGTGATTGATCATAACTCCATTTTGTGTGTTTGGCTGGATGATTTATGCGTTTATAAAGTATCACTGCTTCTCTGCATCCCTAGGCATACAGTTCAACTTATTTATTAAGCCAACTTCTGCTACTGGTCGTAGATACGTGTTCTACAGAACTTTACAGAAAAGAATTTTCTTTGTGAGCGTACAGAAGATGAAACACAACTAGAATTCCCCCAAAGCTAGAGGACATTTTAACTTTTTGTTTTCACAGTGTTTAGACACTGGAAAATTCAAACACCTGAATTCAAACAGTGTTAAATATATGCACTTTGCTTTCTTCTGTCTCTGTCCTGTCTGTCATACTAATGCAGTACTATAGTACTCTAAAAATAATACTAGGTGCTAGGATTATTATTTTGTTAAAATGCACATCAAATGGCCCATTCTAACTGCTGAAGTAAAGAGAAGTGGTTTGGTCAAGACATTATTCTGAGAAGCATATACCCATATTAATCCCTGCACTATCGGAAATCACTTTATTTTTTCATATTGGTGCAAGTTTCATGTAACTTTCCTGTGCAGGGCACCCAATATTTTTATCACCCTTCCTCTACCTAACTTCAGGATTTTATGTTATGGGGACTGTGACATTCTTGTAAGGAGCGTCTTGTAAAGAATATGATGAATAGGAAAATAACTCCAAAAGAGGTGCGGCAGGTTAAGAAAAACTTGTGCATGACTGAATGCATTCACCTTGTTAATTCCAGCTCTGTCGACTCTTCCTAAGGAATTACATTTATGTGTCTTACTTGCAAAGAACCAGATGAAGAAAATTACATATCCAATTCTTATGAGCCTTTCGTGGAGTGCAGTTGAGACTGCGTGCTGTATTACTGTCATTCTCAGATTTGTTTTGGAATGGTCCACTCCAAAGGCATACATATAAACATATATTTATTTTTACATGTATATGTACATAAATATACATATCAGCTCATGTGCATGCTCATACTATGGAAAGAAAGTCCAGGCAATTAAATAATCACAAGAGATAGATTTGTTCCTATGCATTATTATAAATTAGAGTAAACATTATGCCTGTGGTCTCCTTCAGTTCCATCGGGGACAGTTCTGTTAGCTAAAATACATCTGTTGTCAGCACTATCAAAAAATAAAATCTATGGTTTTAACTTAAAATGTGATGGGATATTGCCTGGAATGTTTTCTCATATAGATAGTGTTATCTGAGTCCTTCCTTGGCAAGAGGTTCAATCTGAAGACAGTTCTCAGATGGTTTCTGCAGCTTAGTTTGCAATGCCTCTGGAAGCAGAGCTCCGACGTCCTCATAAGGAATTCCCCCTCCCCAATCCTTTGAACTTTTTCATTGTTTGGGAAACTCAGAGTTGACCACGAAATCTCTTTCAACTACTATAAGCAGTTCTGGAAATCAATGATAGAATTACCCATTTATTATAGGCATTAGTGACATAAGCTGTGCTAGAGGACCCAAGTGCATTGTGTCACCCACATGGCTTTCGCTGATGGCTGCAGCGTGGGATGAGCACAGAGATCCCCCAACCCTCATGTTTGTTAGCTGCGCTGGGGGAAGCCACTGCCACAAGCTGTGGCACTCCAGCATATGGGGACAGATCAAGCCTTTCACAGCCTATAAAGTACACCTAAAAATGGACCATACAGAAGAGCTATGTCACAAATTTCAGAGGCTTTTCTTTTTTTTTTTTCTATTTTTTTGAGAGACCAGCACTCATAAAGCAGTGACGAGAGGGCATTATACTAAGGAAGCAAGCAGTAAATTTGTAGGTTTGCCTCTAACAGCTGGTTTGGGAGGGACAAGCCGTTAGGACAGAGAAGGAGGAATGTGGGATGGAGGAGTGAAAGGGAGATTGTAATAAGACTCACAATTAAAATGCTGCATTCTAGCTGCTGGGGAAAACAGTGCTGCAGATTTCTGGAAGAAATTTGATTCCAAGAAGTGCAAGAGGCCATGAGTGAAAATTCTTTCATAAGCAGGAAGTGAGAGAGGGAACTATAAGGAAATATTCTGTTTATTTTGGCCACTATTCTAAAAAACCTGGGGTAAAAGCAAAGAGAAATGAAAGAAAGAATATTGATAAATGATGTGTGAAAAGTACCTAGAATTTCTGGACACTGCAAAGCCTAATTATGAACACGAGTAATTTATTCATGTGTTGTCCTGGAACTAATCAATATTTTGCACTTTATTAGGAATGGAAACTTGCGTTGTCTCTTTCAAACATACGGTAGTTAGTTGATTAATTGAGTGGTTTGTTCAGTAGTATGACCAGCTGTAATAAATGTTTTAGTAATTTTTTTTTGGCATTAAAAGTAAACAGGCCTTTTTTCGTCTTTTTGGCTAGGCCGCACAGGAAAGCACATAGCCAACAAACCTAGATCTTGTTTCATATCCTGAATTTTGTTTTGAATGCATAATAACCCTAAATGTGTTGCTATGTTTCTAAGCAACTTCTCACAAGATGCAAAAATAGGTAGTTCATTTGCTACATTTAAAAGTTCTTTTGATGTTGTATTTTACTTCACCAGTTACTCTCCCACTGGCTGTAGCCACAGCTTAAGAGACATTTCTCATAGACCCTTGAGATCTGGTTTTTGAAGAATCTGACATGTATTTTTGGAATAGAACTCTTTTCCTTCTGGATTAATGTCAAGGAAGTAACTGGAAAATGCTAGAGATGCTCACTGATTACGAGCCCAAGCCCCCCGAGGAACATCCCTGCTAGCATTGCTGTACTTTGAGCTGTGAACCATGCCAAAACTATGGCCATTATAAAGGGCACATGGCAGGTTATGGCTGAGGAGATGAATGGAGGGATATTCAAAAGTGGGAAAGGCTGTGTGGCGAGGGGCATGGGTCTGCAGCTTCTTCAGAACAATGAATCTTCTAAGAAGTTTGAGAATGGCTTGTGGCCATAAGAAGCATGTTTGTCAAAATGCATCCCCAGCTGCGGGATGGCATAATTCAAGTGTCAGACGCCGCCTTTCGTTCAGATTTGGAAAACTGAAGCCCATCCACATTTGTGCTCGATTCCTTGCTGAGCCTGAAGATGTTGCTGGGCCAAAGAATGTCATTGTGTAGTTTCCATTGTCAGCTGTCACACTGCATATGTTTTGGGACTGATCTGAAGTTTTGTTTGACATCATGACTTTTATAAGAATCAAAACCCCCAAATCCCTCAGATGAAATCCATATGGCTTTGTTCGCAGGCTGAAATAAAATCATGCTCACAGCCTTTACTGCAACTGAGGGATATTTGGTGGGAGTCATTTTTTGCTTAATAAAAGCGTAATGTTCAAATACTGGAAATGTGGATATTATTAAGTACCTGCTCTCTGAGAATAACTCAAATGCTGCTTTATTCCCTGCCCCTTTCATTAGTTCATATGCACAAGAGTCAAATCTGAGGCTGACATGAAGAACGATCTCCGCAGCCTGGCATGAACCCAGCTTCACTTGAACTCTGTTTTAGACATTATTGGGGTTTTGTCTGCATTTTGGCTCCTTGCAGCTCAGTGCTGAACATTTGGCATAATGTGTGGTAAGGGTTATTACGATACACAGAGGTGAGGTAATTCACATCATTTCTGCAGTGTAGGCAAGTTTGCTTGGCTGCTAGAGCAGTTAAAGCAGGAAGCTTCCCGGTGTGCCGAGATGCTGATTACTAAGGGTCAGGCTTGCGCTCACCATGACATCATAAGACAAAACCAGGGGCTGATTTATTTAAGAACTGTCATGTCACTGGTTTTGTCAGGAGAAAACCAGAGGACAGAAAAGGTGAGGGATAGCAGTAGGCTTTCACAGCGCAAGATTTATGTTGAAGAAGAAAACACTGACGAGTCCTTTGCCAACGATATAAGAAATGTTTTAGTTACTTGTGGGCCTGAGGTACAGCTTCCCTCCTTTCACTGAGTCATTTCCAAAATGAAGAAAACCTTAATAGCAAGTCTGGCATGAGAGGAAAGACCATGACAAAGCTCTGGCCAAATATTTAGGCTTCCTTAGCTGTTGCTCTGGGCAAATCCAACATCATTTGGCATGTGGGAAAACGTGCAATATTTGTGCATGCATGAGAAGCATTGCAGTCTCCTCTGAGGTAGTACAGCGCTGAATGAGAAAAACTCACCAGGATGACTTCCAGAAACAGCCATGGGCAAGTGATGCTTCCACTGTCCCACTGCTGGGCTTCTGTGCCACCTGCTCCCATTCATTGTGCAGGATGTGGCCTGTGGTGCTGGAGTAAGCAATCCAAGACTGCTGGAGGAAATATGCCAAACGCTGGCTGAGAGATGCAAAACTGGCATATAGGTAGTGTTAACCTGACCAGTTCTGTAATAACTTACCTTAGAAATATATTCCTCTCTCTCTCCTCACAAAAATTGTGTTTGGTTCCTGAAGATCAGCTCAACAGACACAAAAACTCTACTTTGTCAAGGAAATTAATATGACCCATGCACTGTAAAAGCAATGGAAATTCCCATTTGAATGACACTGTATATTTATAAATGGACAATGCAAATCTCTGTATTGATAGGGTACATCTCAGCTTTTCCACACAGCCATTGGTAAAAACATCTGCTTGCTATAGCCAGCATCCCACTTAAAGACGATTTTCCTGACTTGATGCACTAGATTTCAGCTTCAAGCTCTAATTTAGCCTATCACATGGAAAATGTGTCGCTGATTCTTATGCCAAAGAGTACTCAGTGTTTGGTTTGATACCCTACTAAGTTATTTTTGTAGTTCTAGTATTTCCGTTATTTGGCTGTCTCAAACACTTTTCAAATGTGAAGTAGGACTTGCAACAGGCAGGTGGAAGTGTTATGAAGGGTAAATTAGACACAGGCAGCTTCACTGACTTCCCGAAGACCTCCCAGTATGGGGCTATAAATGCAAAAAAGCGTACTCCAGATTCTCTGCTCTGGTCAGGAGACTACACAGCCTCTCATTTCCACAGTAATCTGCCAACAACCTGTGTTGGAAATCTTATTCGGGTTACAGTGCTGAGCACCCACAGACATCAGAAGGAGAAAATAATAACAAACACCAACTGATTGCAGGTGGGGACAAAGCTCCAGATTGTTCAAGGGCATGGGAGTTCTCTGGGTCACTTCAGAAGCAGTCCTTCAGGTCCTGAGTGCTTAATTAATTAATTAAATTTCATTAGGCTTTT
Organism: Cariama cristata; assembly: GCF_000690535.1. Taxonomy (NCBI): domain Eukaryota; kingdom Metazoa; phylum Chordata; class Aves; order Cariamiformes; family Cariamidae; genus Cariama; species Cariama cristata. The sequence continues at coordinate 136,625 of NW_009609964.1, forward strand.
ACAAGCTAAATAGATCCCCACATGCCTTCTGCTCTTTTTTGTGCTTCTCTCCTCCTCCTCAAGATTTGGACTAGCTTCGCGCATTCAAGGGTGAGTAGCTCTGAAAGGTGGCTCAGACCCATCTGTGTTTTTTACAGAAACTCTGGGGAAGTGTAGAGGAAAGCCAATGCTGGCAGTATCAGAAGTAACTGATGTCCTCTGGAAGGTTTTAATTATCTGTTAATAATTCAAAAGGCAATTTTACTGTGTATTCATTTAGGCCCTAGCAGTAGTGGCTATGCTGCCTGGTACTTTCAATAAGTAGTTCTGCCGAAATGAATGTGTACATGTAACCTGGTAAAAGAGATCTTCCAAAGAACAAGTCTTAACTGGGTTAATATACATGTCTGAGTTTCAGAGTGCTTTTTGGGAGGAGAGTGCTGAGGTGTAGAGTGAAGAAATGATTTTCCTTAAAATGGATTTATAAACTGCTCTTGAATTTCCCTGCAATAGATTTTCCATCTTTAAGATCCTGCTTTAAGGCGATAAGGGCTTGCCCTAAATGTATCTTTTTAATCCATAGATTGCTCCCACACCCAATTAAAGACAGTGGGTATAACAACTAAACTTTTGTTTGTTTTGTATAAATAGCCCAGGTACTCTAGAAACACATAGAAGGATTTTGATTATGAGACTGCATTAATATCTTTTGACACTGTTACCCACAGGGATGCTGGGGAATATCTTCCTTTCCTTATTGCATGCAGCAAAGAAGGGTGGAGACCATTAGGGATGTGCTAGAATCTGTTGTTCATGTTTGTTAATCATGATGATGACCTGAGCCAGGGAAGGAAACAAATGCACGGGGTGAACGTTTCCCTTTGTATGTGCTGAAAGCATGCACTCTTTAGGTGTAGGAGAGGAGATGGCTCTGCCCAGATCCCGTTCCGTCAGATTGTAACATTGCCATTCACACTTTGGTCTTAGCTCCTTTGCTTTGATTAAAAATGGGTGTAACTAAAAATCCAGCTTATTATATTTGTTGTAGAAATGAACAGAGGAGCAGTGGCTCTTTTCATACATTCTGAAAATTCTCTGAACTGCTCAGAGCAGTTTCCAGCTCTGCATCAAGGGGAAGGTCTGGCTTGAAGGAGCAGTAGCTGACTGAAGTCAGTGGGAACTACAGATCCTTTATCTTACAGATCAGAACCTACCTGTCTCTAGTGTTATCTCTTTTTGATTTGAGAAATATTTAGGCCTTGTTGGAATTGTTTCATTAAAAGGAGGAAAAAAACCCCCCAAACTGTGTAAGTCAAACATTCCTCCTTGTTGCGATCCTGTATTTTTATGGAGAGCATATGGGAAGTCCTGTGTTTCTGCACACAGCAAATGGCAGCAGGTGGTTTTTTGGCTTTTTTTTTTCTCAGAAATGAAAAGCTGCTTTTGCAGGTAACTTGCTCAAGAAAGCACTTGCTTTTAGCCTCGTTCAGGGTTGAAGGATTGGGAGCCAAGCTGTGAGCCAGCAGCAGCCAGAGCGTTGTGGCTGGTTAGCAGAGCCACAGCTCAGCCATGCCTCTCCCTGCTCCTTCCCTAGGGCTGCTGCATGTTCCTTTGTGTCCTGGGGCTGGCAGAGACTAGCAAGAGTCAAGATAGGTAAAATCCTGGTGAGAGTGTGGTAGAGGCTAAAATCAGTCCCCCCTCTGCTCCTTGGAGGAATAGAGATGCTCAGGCACTGGTTGCTGCCTGAGCAAATATTGCCATGCTGAGTGCCGAAGCAAGGTTACTGCTGAACAGCCTGTTAAAGAGTTTTATTTCTTCAGATAAAATACACCCTTGAACTGTGTGTTTGATCCAGACTGGAAAAAGCACAGGGGCGAGACAGAGAAAGGCTTGCTTAAAAATCTCATTCCTCTGTATTTCTGTGTGTTTTTAGTTCGCAAGGATGTATTTAATGGACAGGCTATGAGGGGCCTCCCTAAGTCAGTATAAAGAAATTTTATCTTGACTAACATTAGCCATTACAAAAGCACCATGAAGGACAAATTTTACTCAATTTTAGCAGACCCAATGACAGCCTGTATATAAATCACAGGTTTTTTCTTAAATTCACAGTCTGTTTCAGGGCTTAGTTGTGTAGTAATGCAGCTGGATAATTGCTCCTTGGATATCAATTAGATGAGGACTTTTGTGTCAGATGTGAAAAAGTTCTAAAGGACTTGTGTTAATTATCACTGTCCCATTTTTAACTGTAACTAATTGAAATCTTAGGCTACTGAACTTCGGATTGGTCATGTTGTTTAAGTTGCAGTATCACTTTTTTTTAGAAAAAAGTTGAATTGCAGAAGGCCAAGAACTGGCAAACTCACTTACTAGATGGTGACTTGAGTTGATGGTGACCCTTGGTTGTCTGAAACCAGAAGCCCAGAAATACAAGAAGACTTTTTCAATCTTGATCAATGGTGTGTGCAAACCCTATTTATTTAAATAACAACAGATAGTTTAATGTTAATCATTCAAAGTGAACATTTTATAACTTTTTTCTCTAGGTTCATGCTTGCTTTCTGACCCTACTGCTCAAATAAACTGCAGGGTTTGTTGCTCTTTACATACCAGCAGTTTAAGTTCTAAAGCCACTCTTACTGACCTGAGATCAGACAAATACTCTCCTGGGAAATTTTAAGTTATTTGCTGACACACAGTTGGATTAGGATGGGTACAATTTTGTGCAAAAGCAGACCGAAGTAGAGATGTTCCTCTCCATGAAAGATCTTTGACCCTTGGTCTTTGCCCTGGAAAAATGTTGAGGGAGCATTTTTGCAGCATGTGTGAAAATGGTCTACCAGCTTTCTTCTCACGAAGAAGCCTAAAAAATCTACTTCAGCTGTACATGTATAGAAGACCCCAGTCTAAGCCTCACTGGAATTACCAGAAGAACTCTAGTGAGCTTCAGCAGACATCAGAACCAGAAAGCAAGCCTTCAGGATAGGGCTTAGGCCTTTTTTTAAAAAAAAAAACAAAAAACAAACAAACAAAAAAACCAAAAACCAAAAACACACACACAAAAAAACCCCCAACTTGTAAATTGGCTGCAATGTCTTCCCAAGCCAACTTGGAAAATGTTGATAGTCATGAAGGATCTCTTGCTTCTAATTATCACAGCACAGTAAATGCAGAGGCAGGGACTGTAGAGCTAAGAAAACTAGATCTTCACACACTTTGGAAGAGATCTGGGTGTGCTGGGAATGGGGGGTCCTGCACCAAAAAGAAGCTTATTTTCTTGTCAAAGAAGAGTTCTTGAGTGGGCTGGACAGAGACCTTCTCTGTAGTTCAAATTCATGTGCTTTACTGTATTTCTTCTTTCTGTCTCCTCCCACTCTTCTGCTTTGGTGTTTTCTTGGAGAGGCTTTTTACTGATCTGAGTTAAAGCAATAATATTTTATACTCACAGGGATACTTGCCTGTTTAACATCTCTGGATGAATGCTAAAAAGCTGCATTACTGCTTTTTCTTTCTTGCTGTACATATTTGAGTGCCAGATTTATCAGTTCTAGTTCTCCTGATGCTGGAAAATGAATTTGCTTCAAATTATAGCTGTTTGAATGAGATCAGTGCACAAATGAAACCCATTACTGCACGCCTACAATAGGGCCAAACCTCTGATCTCAATTTCAGTTTTGTAAATGAAGAGTCGTCTCTAATAACTTCAGTCAAATCACTTTGGATTTACACCAGGGGAGCAGAAATCAGAATCTGGACTTTTAGGTTTAGTCTGGAAAGCATTCTGAAATTCCTGTGGATGAAAGATACTAAAAATGTATGTTATTATTATGTTACTCCTTTTCCATATCCCACTTCACATCGCAGGACTGACCATATACCCTAGGATGGTTCAACCCACACTCTTCCTAAATTTTACTCCTTTAATTTGATGATTATAGCTTTTTCATGTCATAACTCTACAGTTAAGGTTAAGCAATCATTTTGATTTGAAACCATTCTCTTCAGTAGAGTACTGGGAAATGTGAATGAAATCTATTCCATCATTTTTTGAACTAGAATATGGGTAGTTAATCTTTATCCCATTTTTAATTTATCCAGCCTTTTCTTGCCAGTTGTTTACTTAAACTTCTTTATGCACATTCTGCAAATTTGGCATGGATATCTGAGGAATAACTTTGTGTATGTTCAACCTTTGTTAATGATAGTCCCAAGCAAACTGCAAGAGGGAGGCAAAACTGCTGGGTTAATGTATATTAAACATAACAAACAACTAGTGGAATAAAAGGTCTTTGGAAAGATAAAAAACAATGCTGAAGTCACAGTACTTACTATTGTGCAACCACATGAAGTTACCTCTTCAGAAAAGTTTGGATGCTGAACACAGTAACTGTCCTTGGGCTTGCGGCTTCTTTGTCTAGATCTGGCAGTCCACAAATGCGTATCTGAAAACTAAAGTCTAAGAATTTAATGAAAAACTGAAGTTAAATGGATGAATAGGGGAATTTAATGTGGATACACAAAGCAGACAAACCTGAGGCCAACCCTGACCCTGTGGGATCCCATAGCTGTACTGGGGAAGGGGGAAGCCTGTGGCACACAGGGCCTCTGATCCATCCCCTACTGAAACCATTGGGGAATGGCCTGTCAGCGTAGATTAAATTTCTCTTTATCGGGCCAAGTTCGGGGAAGTTTTGAAGCACATTTTCAGTTGTGGGCTTTGGTCTTCTTGACCAGAACTTGCGCTGTTCTCCTGCATGACCTGTACACATCCAATTTTGTCCCAGCAGTTTGGTTTTCAATTTCTAAAAATAACTTGACTAGCCCAAAGCTTTTTGCAGGGCTCAGTTGATCTTAAAGTGAGGATCAGAATGAAACATTGTAGTTCTTTTGAACTCTAGGTGGTTTTATGTGACTTTCTGATTCTTGAGTTAATAGTTTAGAAAATTGGAAAACGCAAAGCAACATTGCAGCCGTTCTGATATGTAGTTAAATTTTCTGGAATGATGACCAACTTTGTTCATGACTGGAACTATTGGAACTCGAACTAAGACAAGCCAGGAATAACGGCACTAATTACATTTCCAGCAGTGGGGGTTTTTAATACCTTCTCCTAAGGCAATTGTGGCAAAAAGATGGTACCTGAATCTTCTACAAGACTTTTCCTCTTGAAGCCTCCTACCAAGAAGACTGGTGATGCTAACGTCCTGTTAAATGAGACATCACAGTACAGTGTGATGGAAAGGTTATCCAGCAGACCAATGTCAGGAATGGGCCTAGAGCTGACCCTTCGTGCAGTAAGCTAGCTGTTACACTAGTGCCTCGCTGGTGCTGCTTACTGTCAGAGACAGTCAGACGATGGTCTGCTCCTATACGGTCTGTTCCTATGGCCCTACCTAAAGAGGAAGGGAGCTGTCTAAGCTCCTCTTGTGATTCATGCTTTCTCTTGAAATGAAAGCTCACTCCCTTGGTTTTAAAACTGCTCAGAGGAAACTAAAACTTAAAAATGTCAAACGTGACTGGGGAGAGGGGGGAAAGTACCCAATACGAAGAGTGTTTCAAGGGGCTAGTAGTTTGTGTAAGACTCCATAAATAACAGAGAGGGGAAAAAAACCACCTCCAAGACCTGTAAACAATAATGAGTATCACTGAAGGCCTTAGAACATAACGTCCTGCATAACAGCAAGCACAGTTCAGTTTCTTTCATTAGCTTCTCAAGCATAGAAGCCAAATGGCAACATGTGTGGTAGTGTTCGCTGAAGATCAAGTACAACTTTTTACCTTGGAGATGTGACAAGACTGATAGAGGAGTACGTTATCTTGAGATCCCTTAAAAAATAAGCAGCAGATAATCAACACCTCCCTTTACTATTACCCTGTTTAAAAAATAGTAATTTCTAATGCATTTGCAAAGTGTATACACTTTGCACATAGTCTTTTTTTTTTAAATAACGTAGTTGTGATGGGAAATGTCCCTACTTACTACTAGTGGTGCAGAACAGCTTTCCCACAGGTGTCACCTACAGAAAGCTCTCCCTGTTGCCACCTCTAGCCAGTCCTGACAGCATTTAAATCCATCCTCTTGCACTCTTCGTGGAGGAAACAGCATGTCTAGTTGCATCGGTGGGTATTTCAAATAGTCTTTATCGCAAATCTTTTCCAGGCCTATCAGTTTCTTCTGGGCTTTTGCCCTGCAAAAGAGCTGTATTATGTAAACAGGAAACATAGAGGAACTTGTTAATTGCTGGTTTATTTTTCTTCTGTGGCAACATAGACTGCTTTTCTTATTGTCACCGGAGGGATTGAATTACAGTACGGAGCTTGGATGCTAGAGAAGAATGTTAAAGCAGTAAACTGGCTCAGGCTGGAGGAAGCAGGGAAGGTTAGGTCGCTGCTCTGTTGATAAAGCCCTCTTTTTTTTTTTTTTTTTTTTTTCCTTTTAAAACTTGCTTGTAGATATTGGTGAAGAGGCTGTTTTGGGACATTCTCTCAATCAAGGTAGTTTGGGAAAATTGCTTTTCTAGCACCAGGAGGTGCTTAATGCTGAAGTTTTTAAGGCTGCTTTTGTTGCCGACGATGGCCAACATGTTGGTGAAGGCTACAGAGCAGTTAAGATTTATTTTTTTGGAGGGGGTGGCTGTGATGCAATCCATATGTAGATGCCACCTCAGCCTTGCTTTCAGCTGACATACATACTCTCTTGAGGCCTTTTGGCAATAACACTAACAACAACAAAAAAACCCCAAAGAAGATTAGAGTTGGCTATTGCTGTTGAAAAGATAAAGGAAATTGTGCTCACTGATAAAGAAAGCTGGAGGCAGCCTTGTAAACCATTTCGTTGCCTGTTCCCAGTTCAGAAAACTCCCTGTTCAACCAGGATGAGTCCTTACACGTGATCCTTTAATCACAGACAAAGATCAGCTTTTAAACCCATTGCAACCTTTATTTTGGGACTACATTCTTGGTACAATTACCCTGGCTTCTTACTTCGATTATTGTAAGTTTCTCTACTACAAGCACAAGTCTTTCTGCATGAATTTTTTTTGGTGCCATTGTCTGAGAGGTTGTGGTTGGCTCTTAGTGGTGGATGTAGTCCCTTTCTGGCTCTGCATTTATTAGCAAGCACCGTGAACCAGCTGGAAGGAATCTGTGATAAATATAACAATCATGTACTGATACACAGTTTACTTCCATGATATGCCATAAAAGATATTCCTAGAGTTTGTGTAACAGTGAGCTGATGCATGGCTCAACTTAATGTATGTGCCTAGATTCATATATATATAATGATTAAAATATGTAATATTATTGCCCTGCTAATAATAGCTTCCTTTTCTGGCAAAAAGCAAAATTATCATTGCTGGGATCTTTAGGAACCATCATAACTTAACTGCAAAATAACCCCATAATGTGAGGTGATGGAGTGTTTCTTGGAGCACACCTAGTCGGTCTCCCCAGGGGGGACACCCTTCTGAGTATTTTTTTTTTAGAGGAAAATAGTGGCATGAATATTTTCCTGGGAAAGAGAGAGTGCTTACTGTTGATAGTGTACTACCAGTGCCAGAAGCAGGATATCATAGGCTATTACAACATATTTAGTGGCATTTAGAAGGCCTGAGGAGATAGGACTGTTTCAAAGGACCAGTGTGAATCAAAGTGAAATTGAATCAAAGTGAAAAAGGGGAGCTAATGAGAGAGAGTGATGATACAATGAAGAGTTTACCGGTAATCCTTAGGCAGTGATTTCTGCTCCCTTCTGAAATTCTGTCAAATTATCTCACTATCATAGTAAAAAACTACATAAAACCAAAATAAATCATGGGCTATAATGAGGAACTCATCAAACCTTTTGAAAAGTAACAAGCAAGTAGCAGGGAATGTTATACTAACCTGGTACTTCTGGTTGGTTACAATTATCGATATAAAAACTTCCTTGGAGGTCTATGGCTCTCTTAGGATGGCCATCTCATATACTGAATTGTGTGTTTCCCAGGCAACAAATGCATTTTGCTTCTGCGCTTTAAGTTATTTAGCAAGAAAGGAGCCTGTCAGGATGTAGGGGACCTAAAAGGGGAAGGAAGAGGAATAGTTGCAACAGGAGAATATCAAACAACAAGCAGGAAAAAGAATAAGCTTTATTCTTGCTCAGAGCTTGGTCCTGTGTATGTCAGTCCAAAGAGTAGCCCCAGTGAAGTTTGTGGGGAAACCTGTGCAAGGCAAAAGTGAAGCTGGCTCCAAATTGGAGGCATTTATCTGAAAATGCCTTAGAAGTAGAATATCTATCAGATTTCAGTTAAAATAACAACAATTCTTTGCAGGCCTGCCTCAGGCTTCAGGTGATTTATTGTCAAATCTATGCGTGGCGAACACCGAGGTTTGCCTTCCCCTCTTTCCACACCAAACAGAGGAACCTTCACAAGACCTTGGCACGTGTCAGATTTAAATCCTTAGGGCAGTATTTCTCACCTCAAGTGCAAAATTCACCACTTCCCTGTGAAAATCAGTACGGCTGAGAACTGTGTGTGCAAAGCAGAGCTCACTGCCAGCGTTTATACAAGATTCATTATATGGGTTTTGGGTTTGTTCTTGGTAGTGTCAGAAACTGGGGGGGGGACGACACACAACAACTGCTAATTGTCCTCCACCCCCTTTCCTAATAAGCTTAAAATAGCTGTGATAGAGCACAATCTGGGGCTGCCTAATCTTGGTGCTGTTTTTCAGAAATAATCTTCTCATTCCCACTCTCTCAGCTTCTTTGAAACATAATGAATTGGAATTACATGTAAATGCCAGCAGTATTTCAAAGGGAGGCTGAAACACAATGTCTGGTCTCTAATTAGTTTTGCAGTGTGTGGCCTGTAAACTTGATGATAAATGAAGCAATTAGCCATCAGTGGCTTCAATTAGATGGCAGTAAAAATGGTAACAAAATAAAGTCACCAGCGAGGAAGTTTGCTCTGAAAAGTGCTGCTGTGGGTTGGCTTCAAGTTTAACAATGAATTGGGGCTAATTGGCTCGTTTGTTCATTGTTTCTCGGGGGCAGCGCAACTGCCTAATTAGTGAGCACTTTCCAGGACCCAAAGAAAACAGGACGGGAGATGTGACATTGCCCCTCTCTCGGAGTGCCCCACCTCCCCATGCCAAGCAAATTGCTGTGAGGAGAGCACACCCTTCTCTTCCTCCTCTCTTTTGGAAGAGGAGTGAGTTGGTTTGTACCACCTTCCAGACAGTCGCTTAAGCCTTGGATCTCAGAGCACTTCTCAGACATTTATTGACAAAGCAAACTTCAGCAGAGCCCTCTCAGACCCTTTTCTTGAGGCAACAGTCAGAAGTCAGGAGCTGGCTTGCTGGCATCATACTGGGAGGACAGGGAAAAGGCAGAGCGAGCCCTGGGACTGCTGAGCCCAGCAGCGCTTTCCAGCCATGCTCCACTGTGTAGCGTGTCTCTGTTGGTACTGACACCGAAGCCATGGAAAATAACAATGCTATAGTGTTTTCCTGGTGAGAGATTCACCAGTGCTTTCCCACTTTGAACAACATTTTATTCCAGGACGCTCCCCTCTGTATAAACAGCACAACTTAATTGCTACTGGAAGTACCCAGTAGAGGAAAGAGTCAGGCTGGTGGTAAAAATTATTTTCTGTCTCTGATTCTGAATATCTTCATCTGTCCCCACATGTTAAGTCATGCCTATCAATAATAATTATTATTATTTTTACTGGGAGACATTGGGACTGTCTCGCTTTTCATAAGAGCTTTTCAAAGATGATCAAGCAAAGAAGCACAAATAAGATAAAAGCAAAGTGTGAAAACACAAGGGATTTTCAAATCAGGGTTTACGTTTTCAATTAGGAGACTTTGTTATTGAAAACAAGAAGCCAATTTGTCAGAAGCAAAGGCTAATTTGTCTTCACCTCCAAAGACCGGAGGGAAACAATACACCCTGCTCACTCCAGACCCTCTGGCTGGGGAAACAGAAAAGGACCACTCGATTTCAGTTCTCCCAATTCAGCCTCTGTAGGGGCTGCGGTATGTGTTTTAGAGGATGATGATTATTCTTTTCCAATACACACAGTATCCTAAAATACATCCTAATTGAAATATAGTAACTGGAGGAGGTGGGGGAAAAGTATCGCAGTGTCAACGCTGGTTATATGATTCGTGAGTAAATTAAGGAGAGCTGGTTTCTGGCCCTGCTGACCGATTCGTTTTTGAAGGTGTTAAGCCCATCTGTTTCCAGGAAAGCTATTGTCTTTCACTATAGATTTTACCAGAATGATACCAAGATGATTTGGAAAGTCTGTGGAAATTGCAAATACAGTTTGATAGTATAAAAATACTGCTGGGACACATTGTAATTAACACTGAATTTTCTGCATTTTTTTGGCAGCTCTGGGCTGACATCTCTAGTGGTACTTTACTCATGGTGCATTCATTGCACAGCACCCTCAACATGTTACCTAAAGAAAAAGAGAAGCTTTTACCTGCCCGTCGGTGGTGCTGGGTGTCCCAGCCCGTGCCTCCAGGAGCCCTGCATACAGGGGCAGTCCGGGAATGGCTCCTGCTGGCACCAGCTGGCTGTGGGTCAGACCCATGCCATGCTCTGCATGGACTGGTGTCCTCTCAGGAGATAAAAGCAAATGTTCTGGAAAAGTGGGATGTGTTTATGCACAAAGTGATTTCCACTTGCATATCTTTAAACTCTGAGTATCTTTTTAAGCTCAGGAGGTCCCTCAGTATCACTGGCATTCCCTTGGAGAAAGACCAACAACCCTATATGCTCAGAGAATTGTACCTGTTTCAAAATGACAAGTTTCCAGCAGTTCCCTGCCTATTGATTAAAAACAACTTTCTGAAGAAGAAAATTAAAATTTTTGTGCCGTTCCCTCAGTGCCTTGAGCAGCTGAGCTGTGGTGTTGAGAAAGTCTATGCGGTAATTCAAAGAACAATCTACCACTTTGCTTCTCCTTAGGGAAGTGTGACCCGATGCAGTTAGCAATCCTGGCTGACATCTGAGTTCCTAACAGGAGGAGTATGTTCTTGCAGAGCAGAGAGAAATAACTGAGGCTGCATTGCATCCCCTGCTAGTTGTGGTTATTATCAGCACACATCTATTACTAGCAAACTGCTGGGCTGGACGTTTAGCCCATAAACTAAAAATACTTTAATGTTTTGCTCCTCTGTTCAGAGATTTGCAATTAAAAAAAAAAGGTTGTTATTTAAAAACAGGCTGCTAAAATGAGACACATAAAATATTGCAGTATTTTTATTATATATAAAATGAAATCTCTGCATTTGTTTTTTATTACTGAGTTACACACAACAAATGAATATGCTCTGAGCCAACAATTTCTACTCTGTTACACATGTGTACTGTTCTGACTGCAGTGGGGTTTGACTAAGCCCTTCTACCCAGTTGAAAGAGTAGGCTGAATGATATTAGCTTAGGCAATGAGAGTCAACAGGAAATGGGGGATTTGGGATCTGAATAGTAAAATGCGTCTTGGAGCATGTCATTTGCACAATGGCAGTTCTTGGCATCCAGTGGCTTTGTGCTAAAAATGAGAGTTTATTCTTCAAAAATCTCCAATTTGGGGCATGTGTGGTGGGCTTGAAAGGGCTCAGAACCTCTTGCCTGAATGACACTGCTGGGGCTGGAGGGCAGATGAAGATTTAATCACTTCCAGTCATCTGCTTTATATGGTTCAAGAGGAATGAGTTACAGAGCATTATTGTGAGCAATGCCAGCATGCAAGACACTTTGAATCACTGGTACATTAAGACTGGTTGAATCTTAGAGCTAACAATATAAAATATATGAGTACGATCTTACGGTTTTTATCTGCAGCAATGACACAATACCTTGCCTACCCATTCCACAGCTCTCTGTAGAGTAGTGGCTGAATGCCTGGAAAATCTTACATATTTTTTTTTTTAGATTTGTTGCAGAAGGACAATCACAACAAAACAAAGAACAAAGCCCCCTCATCTTGAGGTAGCTTCTAGGAAGCACGCAAGGTCTGGACCTCCTTTTGTTTACTTCAATATTAGAGTGTCATATCTTTGGAAACATTCCTGATGTACATCAGTGGAAGCCAGTAAAGAATAAGGTCTGATAACTTCACGCAGAGATGAATAACAGAGTAGATTAACAATCACAGGCTTTCCATTGCAAAACTGTATCTGGATGCAAGAAGCAGAATGGGGGTTTCTCATATCAGAGTGCCTTCAAAAACACATAAAGCAAACAAAATTACGATCAAAGAGAAATTTGGGAAGCTGTTTTTTAAAAGGGTCTGGGCATTGCCAGGAAAGCTCCTTTTTTTCTTTTTTCTTTTTTTTTTTTTCTTTTTAGTTCCCTAACCCATTGACTATGGTAACACCCTAAAGGTAGGAAGCAAGTCTGTGACCCTTTCCATGTTGGTCCACAGTGCAGGATTAGCCTGTGTAATATGTAAACCGTATGTTGTCAAGCAACAGCCTGGCTCATCCTGCATTTGAATATTAGTGTGGACTGATACTATTCCATATGATCTCCACCTATAGCTGTCCCTTGACGACCTGCATTGGTTTCAAATTGGATCTGAACCCTTCAGCCCCAGTTCATGCTGGGCTTAATTCTTGCTTATCTTCAGTGATTACTATCTTCTCTTTAGCAATTGCTGTTACTGCTCAGTGAGAGCAACAGGAGCAAAGACTGGAAATGACTCTACATGCACACATGCCTGTGGTTTACCATTCTCCCTGTTAATGCAAAATGGGATGCTGAAGATTAGTCCCCAGTTCTTTTCCATTATGGCACCTTTCAGAGTGAGCTGTATATCTATTATCACTCCACAGGGTTTAGTTATCATTGTGTCTGATTATGAGATTAAAGTATGATTAAGAAGGTATAAAATGGCAGGGGGTGTAAAGTCCATAACATGAAGAGAAACCTCATTCCAGGATTAGGCCATTACCTACCACAGGCTGTTCCCCCATGGATTGACCTGCAAAATTACTTAGTCAAATACTCATTCCTCAACTTCATTTACTTTCTGGACAGATGAAAATTGTACTTAGTTATAACCAATGAACATGACAGCCAATGAATTAGTGTATGGAAGGTCAAAACTCTTTCCTGACAGAGTACAGGTGAAGAAATCTTTGGATGGGATGGTATGAAGGAAGACATGAATATTTATATTCTCTGTGGCTAGAACAAATATTATGAAGGATGTTTAAGTCCTAATAGTCATTCATGAATACAGGGTTATTTAAGATAGACTACTTTCCTAGGAACAAAGGGTTGCTCAAACTAGCTCCCTAGACAGCAAAATATGAAATGTCTGTTAATTTTTCAACTGACAAAGGCAGGGCAAGAGAAAATATAAATACTCCTTAGTCACACATAGTATTCTTTTCATGTCTGTTCACCTGCTTCTGTAAGTGTTGAAGTAGAAATATCTGTATTTGGAGTTTATTCATAAGTTGTTTATTTGTATTGGTAACCTACAAACTACATTAAGATGAGTGGAAAAGACTTTCCATTCTTTCGGGGTGGCTCTCCTTAAATTTGAGATACAGGAACATGCACAATCCCTTGATGTAGTGTTCCAAGGGGAAACTAGAGAGTGCCAGGGCACCCTTCAAAATAGCTACTCATAATGGTAAGATAGATGTCCAGGTGGACCAACTATCTTCTGTTGACCATCATGGGTTAGTAAGTTCTCCGTCTGTATTGGGATAGTAAGGAAGAGCATAAACCCTGATGGCTGCAAGAGAATTTGTGTTTTTATTGAGCCTGTTCTGTTTTAAGCAACTCACCCAAGTTTCAGTAATTTCTTTGGCTATACTCATGACACCTGGTGCAAACAATTTCTCACTACTCAGAGACTCCTTGCTATCCCGAACGCTTCCTCTGTGTGATTTGATCTTACCGCTCCATTCCAAGTGAATTAGGAAATTAATAAATGATAAACAATAGTTGAGTTTGTTGCTTTCACTTATGTAAAAGAGTTCCCTCATTGAGAAAAGGCAGTATTGCACTCATAACATTATCTGTAAGTTTGAAGTCTGATGTTTTATCAAGTGTGAAGTTCTGCCTGTTTATGGCATGAAAGTGTATTTTTCAAGCTGCTTGGAAAAGGCCACATTATTGACTTTGTCAAGAAGAAACTTGGATCTACTGGACCTAGTTCTCCTTGCTGTCATTACCTATCTGCCAGAAAAGTTGTAATTTTTTTTTGGCTTGTCTGAGCCCCTGAGCTTCAAAGAACAAAGTCTTATGCTGCCTAAAACACATCAGCCTCTGTGAGCAAGGGACAGCTAACGGCTCGAGGCTTGTTGGGTCAGCTCTGCAGCTCTGTCCCTGGGCACTCTTGATGGTGCTGAGCAGAGCCTGAGGAAAGCATCAGAGGCAGCTGCCAAGTTGTTTGGTTAAGGAGAACTGATGTCCAGTTAGAACTGGCACTGAGATGTAGAGAGCTCGAGGCATCTCAGGAGCAAGAGGCAGGTGGTGGGACATCTACTGTGGGCACCTCTTTCAAGGTTCTACCCAGATGCTGTGTGCATGAAAGGCATATGCTTTTAAGCAACTATTCATGACAGTAATGCTGTACCAAAGTTTGTTTTCCTTTTTTCCTTAGTCCACTTTCGTTATATTTACTTCTATGTGCTGATAAACCTCAAAGGACTGAAATTTGGCTCTTTAAAGAGTGAAAACAATGCTTAGGTAAGCAACAACTGAACACTTTGAGGACCCATTCACTGTGTACCATCCCGTAAGAAAAAAAAAAAGAAATAAAATAAAACTTCTTAGTTACCAATGGGAATAGTAAGGGAGACTGAAAGCCCCTCTCTCATCTCTACCTGTAGAATGGAGGAAATAAATGCCAGGCATGCATATTTGCCTCAAAGTTAGCAAAAGATAGTAACAAAGATAGGCTACCCAAGGCGTCTCTCATGTATGACAGATGCTGTGTGTAGTCAAGATACAGGACTGGTGTGCTCAGTGGAATGATGGATGGTTATCTCATTTAAGCCGCAGTGACTAAAGCTCTGAGAAGGGCTGCCAGGCTCGCTTTTACATATGCATTTTCTGCAGCCAGATGAAAACCATTTTCTAAGAGCTGGCAATTGCTAACAGGGTGTGCACCGACGGGCTCTATCCAGAGGTGAAGGTCTCTTCCACAGAGGCTGAATCCATTTTTGGCAGCTCATGTTGCTTGGAGAAATCAATGGTTTTTTGTAACTGTTTGCTATCTGGAGGCTCTGTGTTATGCTGTGCAGTGGTCTTTAGAGCAAGGTGGATTAGAAGTAGATTAGAATTGCAGTAAATAAGGCTTTGCATCAGGCTCTTGCTGTTTGAACTTTCTGCAGTTCACAGTGCAGATCTCCTTATCACTGAGCTTCTCCCAACCAGGAATCTAAGGAAAAGCGGTGTTTGTAGTTGATGGGCTTTTTCTTTTTTTTCTTTTTTTTTTTTTAAATTCTGATTACTTATATTGTAGTATGGAGCAGTGTCCAGAAATCTGATCCCAAATGATTTCCTGGTGTGCTAACGCAGCGAAGGCAGACAGTGAGGTAGCCCATGCTCTAAGGAAGCTTGCAATACAAGAAGATAAATAAAAAAACCTGGAAGGGCATAGAGGCATGCAGAGATGATATGATTTTCTTCTGGCTTTGCAACAGAAGGGGAAGAACAGCTCTTATTTCTTCTGTTGACATGCCAATATGCTGTCCATTAGCCCACGTAAAAAGTAAATGATGCTGACATTCTCTTTTCACGCAATTACATGCTATTTGCAGTCCAATACCCTCCTGACATCTGTAGCAAGATTCCCAAAGATTCAGTGGGGTTGTGATCAAGGCCTGTGAGTGAAATCCTAGCTCTTGGACATAAATGGTGCAGGACCAGATTTGTGGGATGAAGGAGCTGGCTGATGAACAGGCCCTGCCAGCAGGGACTCTGGAGTCTGAAAGCTCCGTCGTGACAACGCAGGTGGTGTGGGGCAGCTAGGTGAAATAGGAGAGAGCTGAATGTACAGGGGGCAATCGAGTCTTGGGCTGGAACCACTGAGAGAAGAAGAAATGATCTGAATTATAACTATCACCTTGTGAAGGATGAAGTTAGTGAACTGAAAATAACCAGTTTTAAGATTATTGTGCTGGTCCAAAAGGAACTCTACAAACACTATTAGATGGATGTATGGATGAAAGGGTATGTAATTCTGAGATATTGTTGAATGTTATATCAGAGAATATGGATTTTAATGGCAATGCCAGGAGAAGGCCGTGCTTGTCACATGAACAAAAACTGCACTGAAAGGTGACCAAAAGTAGCGTGAGCTGGTTACTGCTAGCTCGCAGTTTTATTAGGGTATCCATATGTTACCCTGTTTTTTAAAGTCTTAGTTCCTGGACTTGTGTAATTACATGAGAATCTCTTCAGATTGTTTTTGTTGTTTCCTGTTATTGTTAAGTACATCTTGTCCTTAAGGAGGACAGCTTAAACATGCTGTGTGAATACAGGTTGCTCAGAAGCCAGGAGGCAAATGAAAGAATTAGAAGGGGTTGTTGCTTTGCTTTGGTTTGTTTTTTAGAGACATTGGGATTTTTAGGCCAATGTCCTGAATTTTTTAAGACTGATTCAATGCTTTTTTGAATCCTTTGGCTTTTCTCTGAGCTGGTTATGAGAAGGCTCTGAAAGAGGAGTTACACAAACCTGCAGAATGGGGCCTGTCATGTCTGCGCTCTCATCTGATTTTCTGCATTTCATAGGAATATTCATTCCCACCTGGGGAGGGTGAAACACAGTTTGGAAGCTGGAGATGAGCTTTCCTCAGGCACCAAAGGTTAGAGGCTTAGAAAAACTCCCCTTCCCTCCTGAAAGGCAAGATGACAGCAACAGAAATGACAGAGGAAGAGAGAGTTAGGAAAAAAGGAAAGAAAAAGTGGTTGTGATACATTCCGAATACCACTATGCTATTCTTTGGCTGCTGTCCTCTAATTATTAAAACATGCTGTTGGCTAATACATGTGTTTTATTTCCAGGGGGTTTGCACAGAATTATTCACATTTATGCATTTCGTATCTCATAAGCCTGGATATGAATAATAATGGCAGACACCTGATTGTCCCGAGCAGCCTAATGCCAATCAAATGAATTCTCCAAGTCAAACCAGCAGTTACCAGTAGTTTCTGGAAATGGGACTTTCTCATGTGGAAGCAACATTATTCAGGTCAGATGTTTTAAAATATTGGTGGTTTTCTCTTTTGCTTGTGAATGGGTATAGTTGGCATGGCAGTTATAATACTGGACATTACTAGACTTAGGACTCACCTCTGTTAGCACAGGCAAGTAGAGGAATATTAATCCCTTACTCTGTGCAAGGCATAAGGCAATTCTGACTATGGAAAAACTAATGACCTCAAATGGATTTGACCACCTGCTTACCTTTCAGCACGTACACTGAGACTATGGGTTAGGTTAAAAGTGCAGCTTCACGAACCTTTCTGCCTGTGAACTTACCACTCGTTAGGTATGAGGTACATTGTTTTCCTCAGTGGCTGGCTCTGATTCATCCTTCCTTGCTGTCTTGATATTACCTCTGGGACTCCCTAACAACAATGCTGCTGTTTGTTCAGATTGAAGAAAAAAAAAAATATTAAACCTCACTAGATTCCCTATGGATACTTCTCCCCACAAAAAAGCCCAAACACAAGGCTTCTGCCTTAAGGACACAATCAAGCCTCCAATTAACAAGTACAGGAGGTCACGCTAGACCAGAGCTATCATTGCTTATTGGGAGCAAAGCTAAGTAGCACCCATTAAGCATCCCCTTGGCTGATGCAATTGACACCTATTAGGGTTGCTTTGCATTTCCCCACTGGTGCAGGATGGCCAAGTCCCTACTGTCGCAGGCAAGCAGAGTGCTCCATTTGTTACAGAATAATTTACCCTGGCTCCAGATCTGTCTCCCAGCAGTGCCTGTCTGCCTGCCTGGGCCCCACCGGGCAGGGCTTGAGCTGGTGGTGACCTTGCTGGCTGCAGCAGCACTCCTGGGGAAATGCCAGTAAGTTGCTGCCTCATAGAATCATTTAGGTTGGAAAAGACCCTTAAGATCACCAAATCCGAACGTTAACCCAACACTGCCAACTCCACCACTAAACCACATCCCTAAGTGCCATGTCTTTTAAATACAACCAGGGATGGTGATGCATCTCACTTCTCCCTCTGCAAACTGAGGGCTGCCATCCCTTCCACCTCTACTGGCCTACACAGATGGTGAGTGTTTCAGGGCATCACAGCCAGTGCAAGAATTCATATATTTCAGAGCCCAGTACCGAGAAGGGGAGGAAGATAAGATCTTAGATGTGGTACCTGATGCTATAGTAACGCGCATACGTGTGCTGAACTAGGGAGTGGGAGATAGCAAATGGTCTTTTTCATCTCACTATCTCAGATGATCACAGTGAAACTGAGCTGCACAGATTTGGTCATATATAAAAGAGAACCTCACCAATGCAGGAAAAAAAAAATCAAATCAAATTTCCCTTATAGGTGCTCAAGCACAGGGTTGTAAGAAGCAGAAGATGGCATTGCTCAGGTGGTTCCCTGGGCTTCTGGGAGGGGACACGAGCAGTGCAGGGTGCCTGGCTAGCTCTGGGGGCAGCTCTGGGACCCCAGGGGGGTGACAGCTCCGTGACACACACTTCAGGAGCCTTTGCCCCACATCCACTTGCTTTCCTCTGAATGCCAGGATTAGGATGTGCCCAAGAGTTGCTATCTTATATTCCTGCTTAGGGAAAAATTTTATCCATAGATCTAAGCCTCACCAGACTTTGCCATATTGAGACCTGGCTGCTGTTTCCTGCTGGATGATTTCTCCTGTGACAGCTACAGGAGAGGCTAATGAAAAATGAGAAGAATGTGTTGGCCATCTTAACAGCCATATTTCACACTGTGGTTTTGAATCCGTTTGTTTTCTTAACTTCCTGAGGTCAATGGTTATGGGAGATGGATGTCACCACATGTGCTCATTTGGAAAAATAGCGATGGTCAGGCTTTAGGCTAGTGAACAGTGTTATGAGAAGGCAAAGAAATAATAATAAAAAATAATAAAACAACTTATTTGTTTGGGGGACAGTCACGATTTCAAACATCTTAGTTCAGGATGTTGAATAGGCAAATTCAGCAGGTTTTTCAATTAATTTATGATTTGTTCCAGAACTGAGTAGGAAATGCATGAATATTCAGAACTACTTCAGGATTTTTTCAATTAATATTAAGGCTTTCTTGAATTCAAGTATGACTACAGACAGACTACCACCTCTTCCAGGGGGCTTTTGATCTCAACTTACTATGAAACCTCTTTATTATTCCTCAGGTACTGGAAATGCATTTACTTAGGATACCAGTCGAGCACTTCAATTATTAGGGAAAGTAGTCACTGCTGTTGTCTACTGAAGAGTCTTAAAAGCTAGGGGGTCTTAAATAAAATACTTCCATTTAAAATGTTAGACTACTTCAAGCGGTGAAAGTGCAATAGTACTGTTTTTAGCATTTATATAATAACTTCACTCCCAGCTCCAAAACACTTCCCAAATAAGGATACACATCCTCGTTTTACAAATGAGGAATCCCGATGTTATTTATTTATGCCTAAGTGCAGGGCTAAAGACGCGGGGCCAAGAGGGAGCGCTGGTCTCTGTGCTCCCCAGCCAGTGCCAAGCCTGGGGAGCAGTGGGTTGTCTGCTGGGGAGGTGCCTGTGGCCGCCTCTGAGCCCCCAGGACTTGGCAGCTTTAAAGCTCAAGTTGGTTTTAACCTTGCAGCTGCTGGATGGAAGTACCACCCAGCTGGATGTGCTCCCTCCCTGTGGTGCAAGACACCTGGGCACAACCAGGCTATGATGGTCCACACTGAGTTTACAACAGCAGTGCCTTAGCTGTATTTGATTCAGTGCCTGTGCAGTATTCCTCTTGTGTGGGCACGCTTTCCTGTTATTAATCGCGGGATTTGTCACACAATACCCACTGGCTCTCCTGGAAGTGGTGCAGGCTGGTCTCCCTAGGTAGGGAGCTGAGAACACACTGCTGCTGGCAAGAATAAAGAGCAAGGCGATGCTCCCTCTGTTACTTCACTTTCCTGGCTGTATCACGCAGTGCATTTCTGTGATACTTGGTGCTGGCTAGCAATGAAAAAGTGAACTGGAAGGAAAGGGTATGACAAAAACGAATGGTATGGTGTAACAGAAACTGGTTACAATGCATGAGACGCCAATATGGAGCAGTTATGCTTAAAAATGCTGAACAGATGGCATAGGACAATGCAAAGATTGTTTAGCATTACCCTGAGGTATAGTGAAATATTGTCAGAGGTGTGGGAATGTAGTGAGATTTTCCAAAGAGGTCTTCTGGGACTGCTCACACACCCCAGCGTGTTGGCAAGCGTTGGGAGACAAATTGAAACTAATAGCTGAGCAGGTGAGACCAACAGGATCTGCACTCATGTTGTTAAAATCAGGCTTTAATAATACGGAGTGGGACAGTGCCGTATATTCGATAGCTATTTTTGTTGCCATTACAAGTAATTTATTTTATGTAGACATCGGAAAAGATAAATTACTAGTAGCAGAGGCAATTAATATGTTAGGCAGAAACACCACAGCTCTTCTTTCAAATGCCAGTGTCCATACATAGGAAAATTTACAGGGAACTGTGAAGCTGTGACAGCCACTTTAGAGTGCTATGCCAGCCACTTTAGAGTGCTAGAAATGAAGGCGCTTACTAGATTTAAACCAAACTTGAACAAAATACATTGAAATGAAGGGAAAAACCTAAACAGTCTAAGTTTTTTAAAAGCTCAACTATTACAATTGGTTAGTTGCACAAGTGTTTAAAAAGAAAAAAATGAACTACACTGGATTTTTTTAACGTTAATTCATATATCACTTTAAAATAATTAAAGAAAAAGTACTACTTCTTTCTTGACTTCTGTCTGAAACTATAAGACAAAACTTGCCAAACATTTGCCTGTTGTTTCTGTGGAAACGGTCTAGGTGTTTTCAGTTAAAAGACAAAACGCTCTGATTTTTTGCAAATTATATTGGCTCAGGATGTGATGATGCTGGAGA
Organism: Cariama cristata; assembly: GCF_000690535.1. Lineage (NCBI taxonomy): Eukaryota > Metazoa > Chordata > Aves > Cariamiformes > Cariamidae > Cariama > Cariama cristata. The sequence continues at coordinate 157,718 of NW_009609964.1, forward strand.
AGTGTTTCCTGTTTTCTTTGTGAAAAGAAAAATTTTCAGAGGTCGTATGTCAAACTTGAGTTTTTCCTGTTTTCCACAAAATCAGCAGGTGGTTCTTGCAAGGAAGCTTTATCTTCTAATTTGGCAAAAATTCCCCAGAAGAATATATATGGAAGATCTGCAGTTTGTTCCAGTGTGAAACTTAGCAAGAAAAATTTTTGCCTGCTAAAATCAGGGCTTACTTATTACACTAGGCACTTTTTCAATATGCAATAAGGACATGAAACATTTCCTGGATGCTTCCTAGAAATGGATAAAGTTCTCCCATGAATTCTTGCTTATGAAAAATGCATGCACATAATTTTTTTAAAAGATTTCCATGAAATAAAAAAGTGCAAGCTGAAAATGCTGTGGGGTGGTTTGGGGTTTCTCTTTGGGGCAACAACAACAACAAAAAGACCCAAATAAAAAACTTTTTGATAAACCACTGGACATTCAAATACTGTTGTTTATTTATTTAATTTCTGCTGAAAGTTTTCAGGAGCTGTTTTCTCTCTGCCTGTCAGGTCTCCTAACACCCTCCTCTCTTCAGGAAGCATCTCAGATATCTTCCCCCCCCCCCAGGATCACTTCATAAGCCTGTGCTATTGTTTACAAATAATAAAACTCTCATTGGGTATACACAATTTCTGTGAATTCCTGCCTGCATTCTGTTTTTAAAGTATACATTTATAAAATTAGGCACTTTGGCTGTTTAGAGTTTGATTCTGCATTTCTGGCCAAGAAAAAAAATCTTTCCCTGTGAATGTCAGTTGTCAAGACACTAGGATCAAGCCAATTTGCTACTGGCCTGAAATTCCTTGGGTTTATGATCCTCCATGAGAGTATGGTTTGGAGGTGGATTTCGGCAAAAGGCTGTGCCCTGGAGGGGGATTTCATGCTTGCCACAGGCTGGTGGGAGCTGATGTAGGGCACCGTAACCCCATCATGTGCCCTCCTGGGATCCTCTTTTAGCTCTCAGCTGCCCTCCGGAGCTTGAGGAGGCTCTTCTAACCCGGCCTCCAGTAGTCATAGGCCATAAAATATTCCTTCTTGTTATCCCCGCGGAAAACTGTTGCCTGCTTTGCTTGTTAGCCTTCAAAAGCTGTGTTTCCCAACAGCTCTCCTCATGCGCGCACAAGAGTCCAAACAGCCCTTGGGATTACCGCAACACCTTTCTTATCTTGCGGCACCCTCCGAGAGCGCTCTCTCGAGCCATCTCCTTCCCACATCTGATTTATTGCTTCTCCTCCTCCCATCATTACAGTAGGTCAACGCCACACTGAGGCAGTGACAGTCTCCCTGTTGGAGGTGGCCCCATTTAACACAGCTTTCCTCGGGGAGGTGGGTGGCCCAGCTACGCCGGTGCCAGGGCTGATGTCTGACAGACAGATGAGGAAGTCAGTGGGACATCACTTTGCATCTTTTTTCACTTTTGGTTTGTTTTTTGGGTTTTTTGTTTGTTGTTGTTTTTTGTTTTGTGTTTTGTTTCTCTCCCTCCTCTCCCCCCGTTCCCCCCCCCCCCCCCCCCCCCGAGTTGTCAGGCTTTCTGCTCGTGGTATTTTTAAACCAGGCTTCCGACAGCTTTTTGAGGGGGAAAAACTGCCAGTGCACTGTCTTTCTTGGAGGGTAAAATAGTCTGGTGAAGTGGATGATGAAAATAAGCAGCCAAACAATGTCAAAATGAAACACAAGCATTTAAGCAGAGCTTTGTCACTAAAGTATTTTTTGATTACATTAAGAAAAAGGAAGCAAAAGAATACTTTTTTCTTTTTAATGCAAGCAACAACAAAATAAACAAAGCACAGTGCATCCAGCAGAAAATGCAGCTGAGAAGACCTCTACAGCAAAGCTTCAGCTTTAATGCTTGATTTTTCCATGGCTGTCAATAACTCTTTATGTCCATAAAACTGAATCAAGTTTTAAATTAGAATTAAATGATCCTATTCTGATTCTTCCCTATTTTACACCAGGGTATGCAAGTAACATGGCTGATATTAGAAGGGCTAAAATCCAACATCTGAGAAGTTCTTCCCTGTAATGCAATTCTGCATTTGCTGAATAGCACAGCTGTCAATATTTTTTAAAATTAAATCAGCAAACTAAGATAGCAATTGTTTCTCATAAAATAAACTATGCTTTGTGTCCCAGACAATACATATGTGGGAATTAATTTCAACCAGGCAGAGGCTTACTTAATTGATTACCTTTTAGATATAGTAAGTAACCACATTGGAGTCAATGCAATAAATAAAGCCAAACATATGCTTTGTCTTTGTGGGGCTAGAGTCTTGAAGCTGAAAAGTTATAAAAGAGCTGCTTAGCTGGAAGCCACTAAATTTGTAACCTTTCTCTCTTTTACTATGTACAAAAGAAAATACCTTGCATTATCAACAGCTTCATTTATCATGAATTTAAACACAGTTCCCAGAAAACAGCTCCCATTAGGATTTAATTAGAAGACACCGCCACTTTTTCCAGCATGTGTTACACTATTCCTTGTGAAGTTTGTGGGAGTCAAGGGTAGGGAACACATTTTATCTTGAACTGATGCAAGATTCAGCCTCGTACTGCGTCGTAAAAATTGCCCCCTGATATTTTAGCCTCAGATCCTCGTAAATGCTCATTTTGGCATAAATTTCTATCATCAGAAACATTAAGCACAGATAGATCTAAAAGTAAAAAACTTTTTTTGTGTTCAAAAATTCTCCCATCCTGCTTCCAGAAGTGGTCTGGATGTGGCTGGTGCCTGTGAGACATCAGGGACCCCTGACAGCAGAGGAGGGGTGTGAAGGCCAGTGCCTCCGTGAATGCCGCCTTAGCCAGATGGTGAGCAAGGCTGGCAACCTCTAAGTACCTGGCTCATCATCTGACTTTGAAACTCTTGCATGACCTTTCTGCCACAGAATATTAGGATCTAGGTGTGGTGTTTCAAGGTCTTCAACTTCTCCATGGTTTTTACTCGCATGCTGAAAATAGGTGGCTTCCCAGAGCAATGGCTGTGGAGTGCAGTAAGAGATGAGTGCTCTTTCCCCTCACTCCCACTGACTTGTTTAGATCAGGGTTTCAGAGCCATGCTGATAAAGGTAATTTCAACCCAATTTTAGGCTACATCCAGAGAAAAAAAAAAAGTAAAACCCTAATTTTTCTTTTTGTGGCTTTACAGTGTGCTGCCTATTTTGGATCATCTCTGACAGCTTGGAGTTACTCTCATTATGTACCATGCTGCAGTCATGGTGACATCTTGTAGTGGAGTGCAAATAACATTTATTTTTCAGGCAAGATACAGACCTAGTGTTTTCTAAATGTTGTGCTGTTTCTTTTTTTAAGAATTTTTTAGATTATATTGAACCTGTATCAGGAGTAACATTTTCCTGGAGTATACAGTGCTGCTGGCAGGGTGATGAGGCTGCCATGCCTCTGCTGTGCTTTGGGGTATGTTAGGTTTTTCACGGAGCCTGTTGCATCCCTCCCAGTCCTCCCAACAGTGATGTCTGCGCTGGGGCTCTTGGGAACGCTGGATCTGGCTACCTCTATGCTATACACTCAAGTAAACAGTGATCTGATCCCTCAGCAGGGTGACCGTATGGGATGCTCGCTGGCCCGTGATAAGCACTGAAGTACACTGGGTTAATTTTGGGAGGGCTACAATAGCTGGCCAGGTACTATGCTGAGAGACTACCTGCCTGGCTGGTAGCCCAGGCTGTGCAAACCCCCTGCCCTGCCCCTGAGCAGCCAGCCCCAGGTGTCTGGGGGACGGGCCATAGGCACCAATTGCTAAAATTGAGATGATGGAAGCCTGAAAGTGCCTGGAAATTGGTACCTTACTCCAGCAAACAGAGACATTATCAGGTGACAAAAGCTGTCTTGCCAAATGCTGTAGTGTCATTCTCTCACTCTAAAATACAAAGGGAAAAAAATATTTATGTTTATTTCAGTACGTAAAGGAAAATTCAACTAATCCAGACTTCTATGTTGCAAAATTTTTCACACAGTCAAATTATTTATTTACTTGTACAGAACATGTGTCACATCTCTGTTAAGTTAGAGCCATCCAGAGTGTGTTTTATTGTTTGAATGCCGAGTTTGGGCTCTGTTTTGAACAGTATAGTGTGAAAAATTCAGAAATGACCAGATGTATAAAGTAATTATATCGATGTTATTCCAGCTTCTATTACATTTATGCATAAAATATATATGTGTATATGTATATATTTTATACATTTATATGTTTAGACAAGTTATATATAATTGATTTGGACTGTATTCCAAACTGATGCCATATTGGTCTTGTTTCAATGAATGCTATGCAATATATACTAAGGATCTGTCTTTTTTAATATTAAACTATGAAAATATATGCTTGACTTCACACATTCAGCAGACCCACTGCTGCACAGAGAATATGAAATGAAGTACATGCAGCACCAAGCCTTGATTTGTTAAGTCAAAAGCTCATATGACTTATTCCAGAGTGTTCCTTTGTGGAGCTTTCCCATCTTTCATTAAAGATGATGTTCTGTACTATAAATGCAACCTCTCCAAAAACAAAGAAAAAAAGAAAGGAAAAAAAAAAAAGAGGAGGAAACTAGAGTAAAAATGAAACAAAATATTCCTCAAAATCAAAAACAAGATGATGCAGGCTGTCCATCATGTTCTGGACTGATATATGTGTGTGTATATATATACACATATAAAAACCCACAGACAACTAAGCAGTAGTTCAAATCATACATGGTGCTATGGCTGCCAGAAAGGAGTTTTGTTAATGTGTGAATTTGTGAACTGTTATACAATTAGACATTTTAAGATATTTTTTATAAATATGTAGACAGTTTACTGGGGGGTGGGTACTGAAGGGCATACAAAAGTATCTACCTGTATCATCTCTGCATTTAGTCTAATTCAGTGACTAAGAGTTTCACATGGTCAAATTGGAAAAATGTATAAAGCCTAACAAAAGCTGGTAATGCAGAGAGAGACCCTGGGATGTGATTCTTCGCCTACAGTGCTTTGATGCTGTGGTAATAAACACAAGTTTGTTCTCTGAAAGGCCACAGCATAACCTGCCATGTATTTATACCTGCAAAAGCAGGTTTTTCCCCAACCTTTTCCATGTTTACAACTGAATTTTTCTAAGAATAAGATCTGTGCATGCAGAGAAGAGAGATCAAGCGTTTAACGGGGAGGAGGGAGAGCTTGTGACAAAGGAACGCTATCAGCTAGAGGACAGACACTGCAGCTTTCGAGTGCCTGAACGTAAGAGTGCGGGGTGGAGAGCTGAAGGCCAACACATTTTCTTTCACTGGAAATCACACAGCGTAGGCGGTAATCCTTCCAGTCGCTTATAACTGTGCTTCCTTTGGACTGTAGACTTTCCCTGTGATCAGGACAGGCAGAAAACATGAAATCAGTTAATTAGCCTTTCAGCTGGAAGTGTTTTAATCTGCTGATAAAAATCAGCAATTGGGAAGGGTGGAATGAAGCAGCCGTAATGCTTAATGATATTTTTTTTTTTGTGGGGTACATAATTAAATCTCACTTGGGTTTTTCTTACTGGCAAAAATCTTACTTGGGGAATTCAATCAATGTGTTACACATCTTTCAAGGGTTCTGGTGCTCTTTGTAAACTGCTTCCTTTACAATGATGAATTACTGATCTATCGCTCTGGGTTAGTTGGCCCTGCACTCTTACACAGCGTGGACAGACGAGGCATGTAATTTCATTCCTACTTGCTTTGCACACTTTTGCTTGGCCTGCTGGCAAAAGCCCTCTGGTGCCAGGTCTCACATTCCAGCTGTTGTGCATTTATCTTACTATCGGACAAATACTTTATCATCCCATAACTCTTTTTGGAATGAGGCTGCAGGGCAGACAATATTTGTGGGAAAATCTGCAGAGCCTGGCTGCGTCTTCTGATATGCTATGGGATGAAGTGGTTTGTCTCCCCGCCACTTAGAAAGGTCACATACAGGCAGACATTTGGCTAAAGACCACCAAAATCACTTTGCTGAGCCCAGTTTCTGCACGTCCCTATTAGACACAGCAGCTTCGTATACTCCGGGATACAGATGCTCCTCACCTGACGATGCTTTTCTCTTTGCAATACGAACACACTTCCCGCACGGCTGCTGCTCACAACCTCACGTCTTTCACTGTAATTGCCTTCTGACAGCTACCTGTGTTTCCTCATCTGCTTCCCCTTTTCCAGTGAAACTTGAAACCAGGTGAAACTTGCTCAGTGTCAGATTTCACTTCTAAATTGAAATTCAAAGCTAAAAGAAGCCCCAGGTCTTCCAAGGTTCACCAGCCTCTTGTCAGCCCAGGACTCGGACACGTAACCAATGTAAGCCAGTTTCGGGCAGTATGTGGAAATAATGTGACTCAAAGTGTTTTCTCATTGCTTTTGTCCACACTGGCCTTTAAAAAAATTCATTTACTTAGTATCTTTCTCCTTCCTATTTGTGCATCCTTTATCCCATAGAGCATACTGGTAGTGTTATTGCATCAAGGGCTTGACACGTCTTAGGTACAGGACAAATGCCCTTTTTCTTTAATGGGTGGCATAATGATAGAAGTTTAAATGTATGACAAAAATTCACGATTCATAACTGTGTCCAAGACAAACCTCCCACCGAATTGAGAAGTTTTGCTTGGGTGAAAATAAACAGGGATGTCCAATTAGGCACAAAGTCTGCACACAGGGATTATTTTTGGTTATTTTAAATAAAAATTAATTTTTTTTGTAAAAAGAAGGAACATCAGTGGTAGTTTACTTTGGATAATTCTGCTAAGCAGCTGGACTTGAGATTATGTAAGCTGAACTAATTGCCAAACTTCTGATGCTTGTTCCTTGCTAGCCATATTTTAATTCTATATTAAAGTTTCTGGCTTTCACCCCTAGTTCCGCATGATCTGTGCTTTGTGTAGGGCCAGGGATGGTGAGTAAACAGTAACTATGGTAATCCTGAAATTCCTCTGTTCCTATGCCAGCCGTTGGACCCATCCACCTCCTAGGTGAGTATTAGAGTTGCCTTAAGGCTGTTCTAATTTATGTCTGCTTGACTCCCACAGGAACATTCACACAGCTGGGAAGAACAAGACTGTCATTACTGCACAGGTTTTATTTATTGTTTCAAGGTAGTATTTATGCCAGCCATATTTCACATTTATTTTAAAATCAAAGTTTTTCAAAAGTGATAATTTCATAAAGAAACCAGACAGCTAAAAGCATGGGAGCTACAAAACTTTGTAGAGCCCACTATATTGAAGGTATCCAATTCTATACATCAGCTGCGTTAATTATAGCAATGGAAAAAGTGGGAAAAGCACCCATGTGATAAGGCACCAGCTGTGAACAGTTTGGTGGTCTACAAAAATGCTCCTACTGTTCCAATGGCTAGCAGAGTGACCCGGGGGGGTGAGGGAAAGTCATGGTAAGAAATCTGAACAAAAATGCAAGCAGAGGCCCAGCCACAGAGGCATATTTTATCACTGTTCGAGACTGACTTTTTCCAGCGTATCAAAATGACTGTTCTATGCTGTTCCAGCAAGGTCTACTGTGAAAGTTCAACATTTGATCAGCCCCAGAAGGTTTCACCTGGTGCCTGTGGTGGGAGTGGAAGTATGAGATCAGAGTTAAGTTACTGTATCAGATCTGAGAAAAGTTTTTCATAGGAGAAAATAACTGTATTCTTCATTCCCATCGCTACTCTTGGAGAAACTAATGTTTCAGTCACAGCTGGAGCTCAGCTTCTTTCTCTGCCTGGCCCTTGGGAGGGTCACACGCAAGCCCTGAAGCAGCTTGCTGACGGCTATGGGGCGATTTAGCCTAATGAACCGAGAGGACGGACACGGTGAGGGCAGAATGATGGGTTGCACCGGTGGTTCTTGCTCCCCTCTGCGGTGCTCAGCTAGCTTCTCAGCCCCGCTCCACATTACCTGCGTTGTCTTTAGCACTGAGCGGGGCTGTTGTCTTTCACCTGCACTCACAGTTGTCAGTGTAGCCCTGGGGTTGCTGCTTCTCCCTCTTCCCACCTTTCCACCAGCCCGTCCCTGGGAGGAAGGCAGGTGAGGCTCTGAGGGCAGAGCTGAACCGATAACTAATGAGTAAGGTTGGGACAGGTTAGAAGGCAAATTTTTTTAAATGGATTACCTCAATATTGTGGTCTCCTTTTTGATCCATGGAGTGATTCAAGTGTTTCCATTACTCCTGAAAGAGCGTGGAGTTACAGATGGAGATTTAGTTATGGGCAATTTGCTGATTGCTGTTTGTGGTGGGAGATTGGTTCTCCCTTCCCCAGGCGGATAACCAAAAACCAGCATGAGAGCAATGACACACCGACACAGAGCACACAGCAAAGAGCAGTGCGCAATGCCTCTTCAGCGCAAACGCATGAAATCTGCTGGCTCCTCCTTGAACATCTGAATGGAGACCCCAAGTCTGCTGGGCATGGGCAGCATCCATCTGACAGTGGGGTAGCTGTTAGCCTTGCCAAGAGCTGCACCTCTGCTCTGGGCCTCTGAAGCCCTTGCAGATGAGTAAGCACAATGATGAGAAGGCAGTAGGGTCTTCCTTCAGTCCCTCCCTGGCTGCTGTGTGGTGGTGACACAGGACCTCACCAGCTAATTGACCTCTTCATTTTTTTTTAACATAAGCACCTCTTGTACATCTTCAGATGTACAGATCTTCAGATACTGTCTCCTGCTTTCACAGAGGGACAAGTGCCTGGACCAGATTTCGTTGCTGGCAGCCTCTACAACCCCCCATCCAACTCCTCCAAGCACAGGGAAAACTGAAACTGAGCCTCTGGTCCCATCCATCCTACGGCCGACTGATCCCTTAAGGGACAGAGTGACCTCCCCTTCTGCCTGCTAAAAGCCCATATTCCACTTGGTGGCCTCGTATTTTTACCTCCCTCATCTTTACCCCTTCTCTGAAACTGTGAAATTATCAGGCTGTGGTGTCCTCAGGCATGGAGGACACAAACTCCTGTCCTAAAGAAAAAAGCGGCCCAGCCTTTGGTTCTGCCAAGAGTTTTCACAACTGCATTCAAGCTGATGTCTGCTAAGGTCAGAGGCTGAGACCAGCACCAACACCTCAGGTATGGCAGTTGGCGACCAAAATGAGCAGTTCTGGGTACCACAGCTGGGACACATTAGTCTCCCACTGGGATAAGCACAGCAAGGCAAAGGGAAAAGCCCTCCAAGTCAGGCATGTCATGGAGGGAAGGAGCCAAAAGCTTTGCAGTGGCCTCACTCCTCCTCCCCCAGGATTGAGGTAGAGCCACATGCGATTCCCTGCTAAGGAAGTCACTGGCGTGAGCAGAGCACTGGGAGTGCTCTCGAAACTGGTGCAGCTCCTAGAAAAAGCCCTTCTCATAACTCAGGCACTGATCTTTCCATCACCATGACACCTCTCTGGTGAGGTTCATCATTTGTGCTCCTGCCTGACCTACCTGTCTCTCAAGAGAGAGACTTGCCTGACCTACCTGTCTCTCAAGAGCTGGGACTCTTCTGGTGTGGTGTCACCGTGGCCCTGCTTGGGTTTTGGGACCTGCTATGCAGACAAGGACCGGATCTCAGCCACTGAATACAAAGAAAGAGTTCGTCCCTAGAGAGTCCCTGGCCAGACTCCAGATACCAAAATAGCAATGGGGTTATCTACATGTTAAGCAACGCCAGTATCATGTCTTGTCACCTAGGGTCTCTTTGTCATAACTGGATGTAGCAGAAATCTCAGCAAGGGTACAAGACAGCTTAAAGGACCAATGATTAGGATGTCCTATGCAGATATGCAGGGCCGTGGGATAAGATTTTCACTATCCCAAAGAAATTCCATAATCTGCAAAGAACCCTGTCTGCTCCTCATCCTGCCTCTCCTACAAATAGTGGGTTATTAGAATTTGAAAATCTCTTTCTCCGTTTCAAAGGACATTTGTGAGAAACTAAACAGAGATCCTGGGGGCCCTGTGTATGACTTGAGTATTTTCCCCTTCGCTTGATTTGAAATCATTTATTCCACAGGAAAAAATAAACAACATTTGAGAAAAATGACAGTAAAGGACAGAGTACCAAACTTCCTCCTCTGTCTGAAAAGAAGTCACATTCATTGCTTCATTACAGCTTACCTTTATTTTCTATTCACTCTGTATTATTCACTAGAAACTTGTTTGCCATTAATTATTAACTAGAGCATTAAAAGGGCAAACTAGGTCTACAGAAAGAATCCTTGTATTGGATCATGCAGCATGTCCCCACCTGCTTTGGTGGATCAGGTACCTCGCCTTTGAATTTCACCGCAGGCTCCGTCAGAGCACCAGCACCTTTGCCCGGCAGCATCAGCCTTGTGCTCCTCTCCCATGCCTGCAGTGAGCAAAGCTGTGTGAAGGACCAGCAGGCGGGTGAAAGCCCAGGCTCAGAAGAAGAGCAGTGCAATTGCTGACTTACCCACTGGAAAACCCTTCCTCTCATAACCAGGAAAGCTGTTTCTTACCAGTCACCTTTAATGTCATCTGTGCTAATAGGTACTCAAAAAAGAAAGACTGCTTATTCACCCTGTAACCTCAGCATTTCTTTGAGCTATTGTAGCCACCATGGATCTCCTGTGTATTTTTTATCTCATGATTTACCTGTTTTCTCCATTTTTCAGAGCTCTCAAAAAGCTGGGTAAGGCATGCAGAGGACCATGAACGCTGGCAGGACCCCTCAAGGGGCAATACACACAGTGTTAAAAAACCCTGCTGGCAAAATCCTTCATTCTCAAACTGATGTGCACACCAATCCGCAGGAACTGCAGTAAGCAACTCTGTGGTTCACATTTCCACTAAAAAATAGGAATTCATCTCAGTAGGCAATGATAGTAATTAACAGAACTCCCTGAAACAACAACCAGCTTGAATTCAAACTATTTACTTATCAACAGATCGGTGAATTTGTTTACTAGTGATCTAAAGAGCTCCCTCTTGTATTTTGACCCAAATATGTCAGTAAGGTGGCCTTGCTTTGCACTTATGCATGTGGTGGATTTGCTTTTCATGCACCTGCTATTACTGTTAGGTTTCACTGATGAGCAGAGGCAAAGCTTTTCTCTCCTGAACAGTTATTGAATTACATTTATTTTCTTGTGCTTTTTACTTGTCTCTCTGGAAAAGTTCTCAGGTTCACAGGCTTAATGCCTGAGTGATCCACAGAGCCCCATTTCCTGCACATTTTAGTGCTCCAGGTAACAAAAGTCGTCTCTCTCTGGTCTCTGAAGTGGAAAAGCTAACTGCTCCCTTCAGAAAGAAACCCCTTTTTGTTCCTACTTTATTACTTATGACTAACGACATTATGAAGGGTTTGCTGTTGTATCTCTGTTGCCGCTGAGATGTATCACGGCGTGTGTTCATGGGCTTTTTGCTGCTTTCCCAAGTGAACACGCTCTTCAAAGCATCACTTTGGGTTGCATGGCAATTGCCAAGTTTCAGGCAAAATCCTCATTACTTTGGTGAGACTGTGTGTCCTCAGTATTCCAGGTGACTCTTCCCTGCTCAGGGAGGATTACCCCAACAACCTCAGGGGTGGGTTTTACGAAGCAAAGGGTGCAGCTATCATGTCTGCATCTGCCTAGGGTGAGAGTTATCTCTAATTCACCGCTGTCTGGAATTGCTTGTTATTGATTCCTGTAAATTGTCTTATTTGTCTGAGGGCTGCCCAGATGAACAGCAGACGCTTGAGAACTCTAAATAGGAGTCAGCCACAGAGTTCAGAGATTAATCTGTCCCTTTGGGGTGCCGAGCAGCCAGCAATCCAAACAGCTTGTTGTAAGAGGCTTAACAATGCAGAACAGCTGATTTCAGATTCATCCATTGAAAACATACATTCATGTTGTTGGATGTTGGAATAATGCTAAATCACTTTAATCTAAACCATATTTGAATACGACTCCCACAGTTTAAAGGGCACTGAATTAATCTTGTGAGTATCGGAGTTGCCTTGTAAAACGCATTTGTGTGATGTTGTAAGAAACTTATAAGAAACTTGACTGTGAAGGGGGCAGCTCTTTGAACTTGTAAAACCTCACTGTTTAGAAATATATAGCTGTTTGAACATGAGTCTAAACGCAGCAGAATTTGAACAAACTGTTCCTCTGCTTTCCCATATTTTAATGTGCTCATCAGTGAATATTTATGTATGAACCCTGTAGTAAGCAGAGTCGTCATTTCTCAGCTGTCTCCAATTGGCAGATCGATGAAAAATTTGGTGTGCTCCCACTCAATTGAAAAAAGTAACTAACAGGCTGCTAGGTCATTTTCTCTCAATGTTAATCCATCATTATCACCTGAAGTGCATTACTTTGAAGACTGAAGAAGGTCCATATTTCAATTTAAATGATGCCTAACAGGTATAAGCTTGACATTTTCAGTTCCCACTAAGGCTTAAAGAGCTGACAACATTTTATTTTGCTGAGAATATATATTTTCCTCTTCAAGGATTTCTATACAAAGACCTAGCAGTAGGCATGCCTTTATGCTAACCAGAGACAAGTCTAGTTATTTATTCAGAAATGCCTTCATTTTGTAGGGCTTTAAATTACCATTGTGTTAGAAAAGTTTTTTCCTTTTTTTTTTTTCCTGTTAATTCATGGGGTTTTTTGCCACCTTTTTTTTTTTTTTTCTTTCCTGCTTGTAGCCAAAATCTTTATGACCTTGTAAAAGAAGGATGATGCTGGTAGACAAGATACCTGCTTTGTTTCGGAAGGAAATGCAGGAACCTGGTTTTGCAGCAGCCAGATAGGCTTCACCCTGGATCTGTCATCTGGCAGAGGTAAAGGAAGGTACTTGCCCATTTTGAGCGAAATGGCAGAAATTATCTCTATGGAAATCCTATTGGAGGTACAACATGGGTTCTTCAAACTTGCTGTGGACCAAGTCCTACTCTGTATGGACATCAGGACTGCCCACAAAGAGAAGGACTGGGATGTTGCTGGTACCCTATACCCAGAAGGAGTTTGGCAAGGGATCCCACTTTACCAGAGTACATTCAGCCCTTCCTTGCTTTTCCCCCAAGGCACACGTACACACAAATGCACGCCAGGCGTAATACAGTTGCGAAAGGTTGAGAATGTCAGGTTCAGTCAGGTCTCAAGAACCTGCAGATGTTTCAAATCAAAATGTTACCTTAATAGGAATAATGAGGTGTTTGAGAGAATAGTTTGGTCTGTGTCATTTGAAAGGGAAAAATTATCTTTTCTCTACTCAGCATTCTGTTCATTTGAGCATCTTCAGCTCAAGCCCCTTCTCATAAGTTATCTGGAGAAGAAAGTTGGTGATTTTTCTGTACTACAATGATGGGTATAATTTACTACCTTAAAAATGTCCAGATACACAGCAAGGTATTCTGAACAAATGTCGAGTGATCTATTTCCAGTGCTGCTGGGCCGAGGTGCATGGTACAAACTCCACAGCACCAGGCAGCAGGTGCAGAGCCGCCCATGATAGGAGGAAATCTGGGGAAATGTACACCCAGATGCACCTTATTTCATCTTGGGCACAGCAAAAGCATGTCTTGCAGCAACCAGATGGACTCCAATCTGGATTTGTCATGTAAAGCTCCTTTTCAGAGAAAGAAAGGAGCTGCAGCTGTTAGAGACCTGCTGCCTGAAAGGTCATGGGAGAAGAAGGAAAGCATTTTTACACCACATCCTGCTCTTCCTGGGAGAGTCCTTGGAGCCTGGGGGACAGATTTGCTGGATGTAATTCACTCTCTGTTTAACTTTGAGGATTTGTTTCCTCCTCGCTCTACCATTCCTTAGAGAATCTATCTCATGCTGAGCAGTTTTGCATGGTTAATTATTAACTATACCTCATTTCAAAAAAGTTCTTTGAAATAATTTCCTTTTGTTTATTTTATGGAAAAAAAAAAAAAGGAAAAAACCCCTTTTCTCCCTATTATACTGTTTCCTTTACTAACATATTTCGAGTGAGATTGTTGTTTTATGGGAAATTACAGAGCTCATTAACTTCTGCAATAATTGGTATCCAATGGTGTAGTCAAATCACAGGCTATAAATAAAAGGATTTTTAAGGTACAAAATCTGCACTGAGCTTGTGTCCCAAAACATCCAATTTTTAGATGCATTTTGCCAGCTTAGCAAATCCCAATTTACCTGCTATCCTTGAAATGTTTACCCATCAGAATGACCTATTCCTATAGGTAGCAGAATATTAAATGTTTTAAACATACTGTATTAATATCATCTGAACACACTGACCTTTTAAAGATTATTCTCAAAAGGGACTAATGAAGACACACTTGACAATAACATTTATAAATAGAAGGCTCAAAGGAGGCAGGCAATTGAGCAAGAATGCCAGGTTTTGAACCTGGAACTTTGTACAACTTTTTTTGAAGTTACTGATGCATATTTTCCTGTCTTCCATGAGCTGTAAAACATCACTAATCTCATCCTGTTTTTTCTACCCATCTAGATTTATACTGCGTTCCTCATTGCGGTAGCTTAACCTCACTATCTCAAAGCATTATATCTATTCAGATACATCATACTTAGGTGACAGGCAGCCTATAAAAATAAAATTCAGTAAGATGAACTTGTAGCTACATATATAACGGTCTGATCCTTATGAGATATTATGAATTTATTTCCACTGCCTGTGCTGGTGGTGCACATCAGCTAAAGAGCTGACAATAAGTACTTAAGGACGTTTAAATATATATATGGAGAGAGAGAGAGACTTATAAATATATATATACGTATTGAAAGACATAAATATGTACACATTCAAATGATGTCCTTTGAAGAAAAATGTTTCAGAGGAGACTGTGGGCTCCTCAAAGGATGGAGTAGAGGGCCTAGTAAAAAAGGTCAAGCTTAGGCTTGAAAATCAGTATTTTATATACAAGGAAAACCATGGATTAATCATGTGTATGTGTATAAACACATATGCATGTATATCTTTAGAACAAAACACATCTTTTCTTCCTTACACTGAAGGCAGAAGATCCAGCCAGGCAGGTAACATTAGCCAGACTTGTATTAATGCCCCAAGTGCCTGCCAAGTGAAAATCTGCAGAGTCTCCAAGAGTGTAAACCAGGTGCTTTAATCTCTGCCTCCCTCAGCCTTCTTGCCAGAAAGGATACGCTGCTCAGAGTCCCTCTTTCGTGGTGTTAGAGCTGAGACCTCTGAGGGAGTATCCGTAGATATATCATTTCTATTCTTCCCACGTGTTTTAAAATCCACACTCTAAACCCTGGTGCATTGTCCATTTCTGTCCATCATTCACAACCAAGTGAAATGAAGGCCTATGAATAATGGTAATGTAAAAAGCAGCAGGCAAATGTAATCTACAGCAATGCTGGGTGGGGAGCAGCTTCTCTGACTGGACTTGGCTTGTGTTTATATGGGCTGCTATTAATAATAAACAAGAGTCTCTCTCCTTTGCCATGTGATAGGCACCATGTTCAGTATAGAGTTTCAAGATTTGGATCTGTCATTGAAACCTGTGAAACAATACATACGTGACCAGATTTGAACCATCTGAACTGTTAGAAATATAACTGTTCTGCAAAGTCCACTACAGAGCCAGGTGCTGCTGCCACGATAGCAGCATTTACAGACTCTCCAGAGGGAAAAGGTCATGGTGGGCCAGGGTGCTTTTCAGTACGCAGCTTTCCTTTGGTGATATTGTTAGACACGGAGAATATTTAAACAGGGTTTGTGGCAACTGGCAAATCAACCGCCTCAAAATGATATGTGTAACAAGGGAACCAAGGAAAAACTGAAAATATAATCCCTAATCTAAAGCATATTTTCTGGAGAGTAGTTTAGTATTACCCAGATGTATGCTCACAGAACTGTCTATGCAAATCAAAAACATCCATCAAATTGAAATGAGTTTAATTATGAAAGTTTTGCTTTTCTGGTCAAGCTTTAATTTCAGTTATTCCTGATTTCACACTACTTAGCCTCTCCTTTTAAATTACATTCTGCTTCACATCCATCACACTAAGGCTGTTGGAATCATGAATGCAAAAGAACACAAAGCTGATTCCTAAAGATGGAGATTAAAATATTCAAACTCTTATGTTTCTATTGGAATACATTCCTTAATCATTGCAATATTTTTAATTTGTGAATTTGTTAAAACAATGAATATTAATGAGTATGAGTACAGTGGTGCATGCTTTGTCAGATCTTGAGGACACTTGAGACCTACCACCACCCCAGCCCATGGTGCAGCTTGGACAGAGTGCTTCTATAAGCCTCAGCATCTCTGTTTAGTAATGGCAAAATACTGACCTTCCTGAGATGAGCACTGGGATTTAGTAACCCCTGTACAAAAGCCCACCAGCCTAGAAGAAGCCAGTGGCAAGATTCTCTTTTCGCACAATAATTTCCTACTTGCGTTGACATGTTGCCCTGGTTGGGGTCTTAGCTAGCCATGCCTGTGCTGCTAAGAGGTTTGGAGTCAAACTCCTGCCCCATGGCAGCATGGTGTACATCAGCTCAGAGCTGCCCTTCCACGGCCGGGCTGCCTGGGCAAATGCCAGCTGGAGCCCCCCAGACAGCCAGAGAAAAGCCGGCAGTGAGCAGGGCTGAGCTCAGTCCCTAGCCCCTTTCCCCCAGCAAAGTAGGCACCCTCAGATGTGCCCTCACCAAGCAGGGCACGGGGCAAGGCTGTCCTTCCCCAGCCACCCTGATGCTTTGCTCCTGTGCGGGAAGACACCTGTAGGTGTCAGAAAGCTTCACTCAAGCCTCAAATAGTCCCCAAAGGCTACTCGTGGTTTAAAACTCGGAAGCAATGTCATGCTAGCTTTCTATAACACATAAGTAGTAAAACTAGGTAATTCCAGGCTGATTGCTTAATTTTTTTCAGTTGCACAGCTGTGGCCCTGCTCATCGGAGACCTTTAAAGGATTTAATTCATCCACCAAAAACCTTGAAGACTGTTGCGCTTGGCTGAAATCCGTATTCCTGTGACAGAAAAGTGCCTTAATGGTACCTTCATTCTTTAAAAAAATTATAATTAGATCACCAATATTGTCTTTTAAAATAGCTATATCACTTCCATATTCACTTGTTTTGAATTTAAGATGCTGTTGAAAACTACCTCTCGAAATTCTACGTTAAAAAAAACCTTGCCATAAAGTCAAGAATATGATAAAAGCAGCTTTAAGCAGCTCTTTTGTGCTTGCAAGTAAATATTTGCAGCGCCAGTTTGGTGAGGGATGTTAGTGCCTGGATCCCGACCTGGCTGGCACTGGCGTGCCCGTCCCTGCAGCAGCTGCAGAGAGCGGCGTGTGCCTGCGAGGGAGGACAGCCGCAGCACGGAGGGGACAGTGGCCACCGTGACCTGTAAAATGAGACCACTGAAACATCACTTGCTTGTTCCCCTCCCAAGTCTGTGAGATCTTGAGATTTCCAGTCTTTGGCAAAGAACTAATTGAAGGCCATCTTTTTAAATATGAACAAATTGCATAAGGAGAAAGAATAATTTTTTATATATATACACCAGATAATATTATTATTAGAAAAAAACATGCAGGATTTCATACTCAGATTCTCTTCAGAGTTATGTTGTTGTTGAGTTTTTCTAAATTTTTCTGCAAGTGTGACATATTAGGAGCACATCTCTTCTCAGGTGACCCTCATCATTACTCTCCGTCAGTAGCTTGCTATCTTTAGTGCTGTAGAGGAAATTGGAAGCAGCTGTAATTAATAGATCCAAATTTATACACCCACCAGAGAGTCCTCAAGGAGCTGGGATTTAGTAGTGGTTAAAGATGAGTGGTTAGTTAGTGTAAGTATTTACAGTAATACCTGATTTCTCTCTTTCCTGACCTTGAGGAACTGAGCTGTTGTCAGTAAGAGTTTATATAAATTAATATTTTTTTTTGCTTCTTCAATTTCTTGTCAATGAAGGGTGTTAATTATAACTAGTACTTTTAGAAAAGTATAGCCTTTCATAAACTGTAAGATGCTTCTGAACCTTTGTGGGTACCTTTGACCCTATTGCTGGTCATCACCTGCAGTTTAAGAAACATGCGGGGGTAAAGGATTAAGGAATGAAGTTATGTGAAGTTCTTTTAATAACAGATGATCTTGCAGTTCAGTGTGTGACGCTTCTTACAATATAAGGCTAAGCTGGTATGTATGGAGTGATGCAGAAGACCACAGAATCTCATAATTATACACAATTTTCTTTGTGAGTTTGTGGGGGAATGCATTTACTGTGTGCTGATACAGGAAGTGCTGGATAGTCTACAACGTAGAGTAGTAATGTTTCTATGTTAATTTTCAGTCAGTCCTAAAGATTTAAATTTAGCTTATTATTTCTAAGTCTTGTTCTGGCAGTAACCATTCTGCCTGTGAGGTTTCATATTTGCTAAGGCATTTTTTTTTCTTCTGTTATTATTTAATATTCAAGTAAGCTTATTTTAACAGTGCATTTTATTCTTTGCTTTGTGAAAATGTAACTAAAGTAGGATGGACACAGTTTTCCACTCTCAAAAGCCACCTAGAGCGTTTCTTTCACAGAGCACAGCAACTTGAGGCAAAAATCTTGGTTTTGTAATGAAGGCACAATTACTACCCCAAGCAGGGTTGAATGGTGCAGCTATCCTGATATGCTTTAGGGTAACTGATTCTTAATATTCACTCCAATCAGTTTCTATGAACAGTTAAACAGGTAGCTCAAGGTAGCTTTAAAACAGTGTGAAGTGCTGCTTTTGCTGTGAAACCCTCTTCTGAATGAGAACTTGTTTTGTTCAGGACAGTAAGGGGAAGACTTCAGTCTGCTTTTCCCTCTGACTCCTTATTTGTACTATAACTATTTTATTTAACTTTTAATTTTATTTTCTCTTTTTGTTTAGAGCTAGCCACTGTAACTTAATATAATATGGTTTTATTTACTACTGGTCAACCTCCTCTGCCTGATTAAAAACTGGACAGACAGCACCGACCCTGGGATTCATTACATGGCCAGCAGTACAGAAACCTAATGTGTGATGCCTCAGCAGGGCCCACCTCAGGCTGAATTTTGTTTGTTTTTTTGTTTTGTTTTTTTTTTTTCTTTTTTTTTTTTTACTTTTGGTATGGATGCAAAAAGTTAACAGTTTTGCAAGAGGCATGGTTACACTAGACAGCTCATCTTTGGGTCATCTCTGTACACTTGCAATGAATCCAGGTAGTGAAAAGTGCTGAACTGACACCAAGCCAGAGTCCTCCATCCATTGCATGAAGGTGCAGATGCAGCCTGGGTGTCTGACGAGCAGCCCTTGCTGGGAGGGTGTTTCCCATCACAGACTGATTTAGGGGAGGAGGAAAAAAAAAAGAGGGAGGGGGGGAAGACAAGAAAATGTTCATGTTCTCTTAATCATTTGCCCACACACACACTGATGGAGCTTCCAGCAGTTACTGCTAACCTCTGGGATGGTGTTTGTCATGTAGAGATGCAGCCATTAGAAATATGAGAACCATCTGGTTCCTTTATCCTCAGAGAGCAAGCAGCTATCTGCCAAGGTGGGTGGAAGTCAGATAGATTATTTCAAGATAAAAAGCTTGTTTTCTTTCTGTAGTTTCTTTCAGCCACCCAAAATAACTGCATCTATTTCCCCCC